>NC_051185.1:57248661-57413031 GCF_013339695.2 Rhipicephalus sanguineus
AGTGCAATGAATTACTTCGACAATTACTCATTAGTTTATATTCCCAATTACATTTGAATAAGATATAGCGTATCCGCTTCTCTTGTGGCGTAAAAAGATTGACCAACATGGGAGAAATAACAACGGCCAGTTAACCTGGGTGCCAAACCTCAATCGTGGGACGTTGAACAAAGATCCCTGAGATTTCAATGTGTGTAAATGAAATGTAGACTTGTTGTGCGTGCATGGTAAAGATTTAAAAGTAATTTCAAAGTAATTTCATTACTTTTTCATGGTAATAGTAATGCAGTGCCATTACTTTCGGCGAGCTGTAATTTGTAATGTAATTTAATTACATTTGAAAAAAAAATTTTTGGAACGTAGTTGGTCATCATCAGCCTGACTACGCCCACTGCAGGGCAAAGGCTTCTCCCATGTTCCGCCAGTCAACCCGGTGCTGTGCTTGCTGCTGTCACGTTATACCGGCAATCTTCTTAATCTCATCTGCCCGACTAACTTTCTGTCTCCCTCCTCGTGCGTTTGCCGACAACGGTTGGGTGTTTGTAGTTTATCCCTCAAGAGGAAGGTATATAACAGCTGCATCTTACCGGTACTTACCTACGGAGCAGAATCGTGGAGGCTTACAAAGTGGGTTCAAATTCATTTGAGGACGATGCACCGAGCAATAGAAAGGAATATCATAGGTCTAACCTTAGGGGGCAAGAAGAGAGAATAGTGGGTCAGGGAGGAAGGAAGGAAAACATTTGTAAACAAAAAGGGGTTTGTGGTGCGGGGCCAGTTTGGTGGCCGCAGTAAGCACGAGACCGAGTTAGTTGTCGAAAAATGGGAGAGGCCTTCGCCCTGCAGTGGGCGTGGTCTGGCTGATGACGATGAATGACAATGAATGGTGATGATGATGATGATGATGATGATGATATACACGCACATATACCGACACACACACGAGCATAAATAAAGGTTCGGCAGACGCCCCTGCACCCCTCCCGAAAAAAAAATTTCTTACGCCCCTGTGTCTGAAGTTACACCGTAAGTGTCAGTGTCTAAAACCATCATCCTTGTGCCTGGTCGCTATATATTCGTGACTTACGTACGACGGTACAAGGAGGGAGTTTTCGTTATGTTTCTACTAGGGGTGTGCGAATAGTGAATTTTGGAACCGAATCGAATACGAATCGAATAGTGATAACACCGAATCGAATACGAATACTAATCGAATACTCTTCGAATAGTTTTCGAATAGTAAGACAACTCCACGACATTTTCACTTAAACGAATATTCACAAACTTTCACCAAAGGAAATTACGGTTACTTTTAAGCGACGCAAAATACTTAAGTTATGAAAACTCAGGTAAGCTCGTACACAGCAGCAACCTAAGCCTTTTCGAAATATCTTGTAAGTGTAGGTTGAAACGCAGCAGTGATACCGTAATCAAGGTTTGTCACCTGCTTTTAAATAAAATTGAGACACAAAAACTAATCAGTTTTTAACCGAACACCACGCATACAGCTAAGGCTGTAATAAAACGGATAAACCTGTCATTACAACATGGGGCTCGGCACCGAAAGCGTGTGAACATCACTGTTGAAAGCTGTATCTGCAAGAAATATTTATGCAAACACACCACTTGCGTCTCTTGTAATTCGTGGAGCTGAATGTAGCCGCAGTCCCCACCTTCAGTTATTACAAGACGAAGACACGAACTGGGTTAATGCGATGCAGGTGCAGCATAGTAAAAATTAAGTAAGAGTGGAGTTTTAAGAAAAAACACCTTCATCGGTAATCCATATGCGTCGGTAGTCTCGTAAAATCTTGGGCTGCATGCACATTGGTAATTTAGTGATTAAGAAGAAAAATGATCGTTGGCTGTTCCAGAATTTAGTTGTTTTCGCGTTCTCCTCGCCCGTCGGCGCTGATTATTCGAAAACTATTCGGAAAAATATTCGGTATTTCGAATATGTACTATTCGATTCGAGTACCGAATCGAATAGAATGCTATTCGATTCGCTATTCGAAATTTTCGAATATTCGCACACCCCTAGTTTCTACTCTTATATATACATTCCATTCTTTCTTTTACTTCTTTTTTCTTTGCGCTGCCCATTCAGCGCTACGTCGCATGCGTAGGGCAGTTAGAGCATTCTCACACGCCTCATCTTCTTGCAAGAAAGCAAAATAAATAAATAAATAAATAAATAAATAAATAAATAAAGAAATAAATAAGAAGAAAGAAGAAGAAAAGAAAGAAAGAAAGAAGAAGAAAGAAAGAAAGAAGAAAGAAAGAAAGAAAGAAAGAAAGAAAGAAAGAAAGAAAGAAAGAAAGAAAGAACCAGAGTATATCATGAAGTCGAGGAGACGAACCGAGCCTCCACGCTTAGTGCACCGCGAGTGAAAGCGACACGACTTCTTTCATCATTGACCCCAAACGTGAATGTGCACTCTCGACGATGCGCGTGCGCTCTTCCGTTTTCTTTTCATTACTGCGCATGCGTATATGCCGCACTGCGTACGTGTCTGCGTGACGCTGAGACGATCCTGTTTGTATTTTTCTCTCTTCTCCCGTCCTTTTCTGCCCGCAGCTTGAAGAAATCGACGAAACGGATAAGCTGTCTGGGGACCGCATCGCTACTTCATGTTCTACGTGAGTATTTGACCACCACCGGCGTCGCCGCTCTAACATCCCAGACACGTGGAGCGAAAGTGGGCCTCTGTGCTGCACTTTCGCGCAGTCTTCGCCATGTTGTCTCGTTATTTTCCTTTTCCTTGTTTGCTTCTTTCTTTCTTTCTTTCTTTCTTTCTTTCTTTCTTTCTTTCTTTCTTTCTTTCTTTCTTTCTTTCTTTCTTTCTTTTTTAACAGAAGGGGAACAAAAGACAGATGGTATTCCGGTTATGAGCCTCTGGCTTCAAAGAAAAGCTCGCCTACACAACGGAAGTGGTACTCAGTGACGTAACTGCGACATACGTTACCGAGGAAAAATTATTTTACGGGCAGTTTGAACTCGTACGTAGTACGGTACCCCGAGGGACCGGATGTGACATCGATAACGAGTTCTAAGGCAAGAAGGCACTGGGGTAGCCTGGGGGGAGTGGAGGTGGGTTTGGGGAGGGGGGATTTCAACCCCCCCGAAGTTTTTGAATTTTGCGTGTGTATACACACACACAAACACGAGCATACATAAAGTGTGTTTCACCCCCCCCCCTCCTCAACGTAGACTACGCTACTGCAAGAAAGGGTACTACTCGAAGTTATATGCAGTGAGTTAAACAGTGCTTGAAGACGGTGTATTCCTCGATCTCGTTCACCCTAGAAGGTCTGATGTCGTCATTGAGGTTGCTGATTATTCACCTGTTCGAAAGTAAACGGGTACTGTTATTGGTTTTCCCAGAACGAGTGGTGCCCTTATCTGTACATCTGTCATAACTCAACTTAAGCCAGTTCTTCGCTGTTCCATTTTGAACACGTTGACTTACTCTACGCACGATCTTCTTCTTCTTCGCCCCATCCTAATCCGGAAGAAAGTCAGTTATTACGTGCAGAAATGCTACTAGCGGAAGCAGCTGCTTCCCAGCAAAGACAAGTGCCTGTGTAGAAACGCAGGTCACACGTCATTCCTCGCTCAAACACTGTTGTGAATCACTTGCATTGAAGACTGTCGTGGAATTCTTTAATACACAGTTTCTAACAGAGTAAGTGAAGAATACTTCGTCAGCACTTGTCTCTCCTCTTTCGGCTCTTTCGCGAAGTGAATTCTGGTCTTTGGTTTGTCGTCACGAGTATATACATTGCCTTATTAATGCAGATATTTTTTTTTGTTTTTCTTTTCAACGGAACAGCTTTCAGATGTGAGTTTGGGAGGTTCGACGGTGTTCCCCTACGCCAAGGCGGGCGTCTCCCCGCGAATGGTGAGTTTCGATCAATCAATCAATCAATCAATCAATCAATCAATCAATCAATCAATCAATCAATCAATCAATCAATCGGTATATATCGCGTGAAATAAATGTCGCGGAAGATGTGATGCAACACACTTGCACGTCTCGAACAGAACGCACAGGAATGCGAAGTTGGCAAGCTGACCATAAATGTAAAACAGAGGCGCTCAGAAACGGCTTTCAAAGAAATGCACGAGGTACGATTACACCTAACTTACGCTAACGCATGTTTGAATATATCGAAACCATCTTTAGATATCCTTCGTTGACTTTTTCTTTGTTTAGATTGTCACGGTGTGTATAATGAGGGCTCTTTCATAACAGTCGTGAGTTCCTTCTTCTGATGACAATAACGTTAAGCTTGTAGCGATGATCGAATCTAGCGGAATCTCTAAGCAGGTATCTCTATCTCTCCGTACTACCGGGGATCCCCACCTGCCCACAACGAAGGTTGACGCGGACCAGAGCCTACATTGTCAGAAATAAGGCTGTTCTAGGATATGGTACGCAAAGCTCTGCGTTAGCGTTCGTTGCCAGTGAGCATGCGTCATACGCTATCTATGCGTACCCTATTCTAAAACTGCCTATTGTCAGCCTTGTCGGACGGCGCTTAACGTGGCGAGGTTCTTGGCCTTCGTGAACTTTAATACCCAGGTTGTTGAGCTTTTCCCTTTGCTATTCACTGTCACCGAGCTGGGTGATTGACACATGGACCTCCCGCTTCACAAAAATGACAAAGAACTTCCGTTCCTTATTGCAAAGTCATTTTGTTTGTTTTTTTCGTACCACCCGTGTCGAGAGCTATCCCCTGCCACATGACCATCTTTAGTACATGCTCGTATACAGGGTATCTCACAATAGGACGATACTTTCGTCGTAGATGTTGTGTTGCCTGCTTGTTGTGTTGTGGATGTGTTGTCTTGTGTGTTGTGTTGTGTTGTGTTGTGTTGTGGACGCTTGTGTTGTGGATGTTGTGTTGCCCCTGCTGAGGCTTCAGCGTTTACTTTGCTTTTAGAATAGAATGGGGAAAAAAAGAAAGGACAGGCACTTTCCGGATCTGCCACTGTGCCTATCAACGCGATTGGCACGAAGTCGTGTTGAATGTCAGACGAAACTGAAAGAAATTGAAATCACTACTTATATTTGTACGCCTCTTTTTTCGCAGGGCTCGGCTGCCTTCTGGTACAACATGCGCGAAGATGGCAGCTACGACGTGCGCACATTGCACGGCGCATGCTCCGTGCTACATGGCACAAAGCACGGTACGTTTACATTTGCTTCGGTGTGCGATGCAGCTCTCCTTATGGGTACTTGTAAAGCGTATACAGTCATTTTGAAAGAATGCTATAGAACCTCGGTATTTCAAAAGAAGCGAAATATTTTTGCAGGTGTGCCACAAAGCGTAGTTATTAAATTTGAGTTATTGTTACGCTAAGCTGGACGTAGTAATTAGTTCCTCCGATGCTTTCCGTGGCCTCATTGTCGTTGGTTTGTTCGTATGACTTTGAGTGAGAAACCCTTCGGATGCCTTCATTTATTTCTGCAGCTGTCGTCGATAACTCTCAACGGATACTCATAATTGGTTGATGGATGTACATTCTGCATGATTTGTTTTTGACGGAATAACGTGTGGTTCACTAACCTCATCCACTTCGCTCTTCTTATCAAGGTTAGCTAATATAATATTTCGCACTCTCTCTTTCTGTTATTGCAGTCGCCAACCTATGGATTCGAACCAACGGCCAGATGTTCCGCAGACCGTGCCCGGCGACGCAACGGAGAAGGACACTAGATTCGGCAAAGCTGTGATAGTTGTTACCTGTGTTACTTCCTCTCTTGTTCCTGCCGCTATTCGTTCCTTCTTTTGAGTATCTTTTTATCTTCGCGATATTTCAATTTTTTATTGGGAACGACGGGTCGTCCCTATTAGCGTACATTGTTTTTTTTTTAATAAAATGAAAAAGAAAGTCAGAGGCATCGTTTATGTAAAGGATGCGCACGCCACCTTCATGGTGTTTAAGAGATGGTCAAGGGATGGTCTATGTTGTAACATAGCGCACATTGCTTTGAGAATGTTCAAATGTCCAAGGATAGGTTTGTGCAGTCTATAACGAAGGCCGCCTTAAAGACGTTGGCACTCCGCCGGCTGTTCAGAGAAAGCGGTTGTAGTTTGCACGACTTTTATTGTGATGTGTTAAAAGCTTGTTTGCAAATACAGTACAGCCACAGACACCCAACTTGAACGTCTTCGTACACAATTTTCTTTTTGCTTTCATACTTCTTCATATTTCATACATCTTTCCTTCAGTCTTTCAATGAAATTGAAACTCGGCGCCGATTCGACGTCATTTACGATGACCACATTTGCTTGACACGTAGGCGAGAACGCTGCTTTAAAAATTACAGCGACTACCGTCATTTCTCAGAAACAGGTAAGTAACTGCTAGTTCAGAAAGAAGCGGGTAATGGTGAACGTGATACATTATCTCAAATCTGCTCCAATACGCCCTTATGCCATATATTAAAAAAGTCACACCGTTCTTTATGCATTCCCCTCAGACGACTCGAAGGCGAAAGCCATCTTGTTTCCCTTATTATTCTCAGTCAATTTCACCGACCCCCCGACCGCCACCATTAAGCTTTCTGCAGTTCACGTGGCGTTGCAGTTCCTCCGGGATCGGTCCACCCTTGACCAAGCGACGATGCAATGTGATGACGTCATCTGTGATCACGTGACTTTTCAGACCACGTCGTGTTGACGCCGACGGCACCGATGGTCGCTTTTCACGTTTCATTGGGCGTCTAAGGCTTTCGCCCTAATAAACCTCGCATGGTGCGCATTGCTTTTCCTGAAGCCTTTTATGAAGGACTCTCTAGCGCCGTAGGCTTGCAGTAAGATAGCTATTGTGCACTTCGCAAAAAAAATAAAAAAGTGGACTCACGCAAAGGAGGGGCGACGCTGTGGACCATGGAATAATTCAACTCGCTCGTTATTCTATCCTTGCAATAAAATGCACACTGCGCAGAAGATATACCAGAGACAGTGCGCTCGAGAACATGTGTACATCACGGCAAAATAAGTAAACCGGTAAATAAATAACGACAACGAAGCACGTATGTCCTCGTCTTTGTTTCTTGTTTTTTTAACGACGAAGTTGGCATATGGCTTTGATCACCTCCATGTACTGCTTAAAACATTGAACAGGAGCAGATCGTGTGCCTACGATGAAGTTCGTGAACGTACGTATGCTTTGAACCCACGCCACTCCAAAAATTATTTATCGACTGGAAAGTGCACCAATGGCACGACCGCTCAAACCTCGATTTCACGACCATGACGAGGCAAACTACGACTATAAACGAACGAAGGAAGGAGCACTTCGAACCGTGCCGCGGTCATCATTTCGAGTGAGCAGTTGTACAGCCGGTCGATGAGACTTTCGCTTGACGAGGTGCTTAATAATTATCGGGAGTACACTTTCATTATGTCCGCACCAGCTGTGCACCCTGATAAAAATTATTGCTGAGCTCCCTAAGTGCAGTAATGCAGTTATCGATTCCGAGTTGTTGACGCTCCTACAAACCCGTACGCTTCAAATGTGCATAATTAATTCTATAATTAACCGGTATAGAGGCAGCGCTTACGGACTCCAAATGCACGTCTGGTGGCGATATACGCCAATCGACAGCAAGGGATATCAAGGCTGGCACGCGCAGTTTCTCTTGCTATAGTCACAGCGATTCCGTACTTTAATCACACGTTACTTAGGGCTGCTCTTCATGACCCGAGCACAAAGGGCTGCTTGATTTCATTGCCAGTCAACGCCACTTACCTCGACATGGTCTTTCGAAGGCTGCAGTAGACACAGACCACCTTCTTCAAAGGACACGTAAGAAATTTCTAAAGAAAAGGTCTTGCATAAACCTACAGGTTTTATATTCCTGAGCAGGCGCAATTTGTTGGTTGGGAAGTATACCTCCAGCTGGAGCTCTCTAGGAAAACTCGTCACTTCCGGAGTTTGGCCTAAGGCCCTTTGAGCCTACACCCCGTCACTGTCCACACACACTCGACTGCAGTGACCGATGGATGACCCTCAAGAGCGCTCGGCTTCCGTAACGTGGCCGCGCTACTTCGTCCTCATAATCGTCGACGTTCTAGCCGCGTACCAGTTGGTTCTACTGGCGATAGACGTGTTCTTGGGGACCACCATAAGGCTTTCCTTCGCACACCTTCAGCTTCTCACCGGCTACCTGGCGAGCGCGCTAAGCGGCCACATCTTCATGTCGTCGATCGGCAAGCTCCAGCACTACCGGCTTCAGTGTCACGCCGACACCAAGACCACGAGGAAGGGTCAGTTTCGAATGCCCAGTCTCAGCAGGGCACTCCTGGTCTCTTCGTTCGTCGCCTTCGCCATCCTCGACGTCTGCGCGCAGTCATTCAAGCCGTTCAAGTACGCAAGCTCCATGCGGAACAGGCGACCGAGCCCTCCAGCCAGCAGCGTCAACGCCAGCTACAACGCCAGCGACAACGCCAGCGACAACACCACGCGCATGTTTTTAACGGCCTAGCCAGGCGGTCCATGTATTCGGGCGGAATGTTCTCCTTGTCGTCCAGACAACTGGCGGACCTTGCCTGCTTCTACATCGCCGCGCTGCTGAAGCTGGCGGTCATGCTGAACTACTTGCGGTTGGTGGAGGACGCTCAGGCGGTCATACGTAGCCTGGCCCTCACTTCGAGGACGATTGGGAACCGTCACCGCCCAGGAGGTCAGGGAGTTCGGCGCTGCGCTGCTCGACGTCTTCAAGATGGTTCACTCGCTGGAAGCGGCTTTCTCCCTCCTGGTGCTCGTCTGGTACGCGGAGCTCATGCTCGCCATCGTGGCGTCTGTCCACATAGGTCTCAGGTGAGTAGAGTGTGGCGCCTCGTTTGAACTCCGCTGGGCACGACATGTGCTTCCACGACCATTACAAAACTCTGAGAGGCTAGAACGACTAGGCAGTCAACTAGCAAATGATTTCATTAAGTTAAGGTATTTCTCATCTTGGTTTGTGCAATGATTTGCTAAGGTTGGCGGTAAAGGGGCTCCAAGAGCTGCCTTGTCAACCATAGGAATTACACATAAGCTTGCAGGTACTTAAATCTTTTGTTTTAAACGCATGGTTTCGACGTAGTATATTTAAAAATTCGTGTATATTCCTTCTTTATGAAAGAGCTGCGTGAGTGGTGTTTGACAATGATCATCCATAATTACCGCAAGCTTATCTGCCCTACCGAGTCATCTCAAAGCAGACGGCGAACATCCGCTGCAGTTCCTGGGAAAGAACACTGGAAGGAGGGCTTTTGTCGTCATGAACTTATACAAACAAGCCAAAATGACAGTTATCCTGAATAAGAGAGAGATTTTTGTGAAGCAATCAAAGTTAAGGGTAAAGGAAGTTGGTGGGCGAAGAGCCCGAAATAGAGTTGTGTGTATCGTCCATTGATCGTGACCGTGACCCTGCATCAAGCGGACTTTGATGGTGGAATGCGATGGCGTGAGATCTATAAATATCTTAGGATAGACTGACAGATACGGTTGAAGCGCCATTTAAGCCTAGCTGGACTACCGCGCGTCACTACGGAGGAACCTACCTCTCTAACGTCTTTCATCCCAACCAGAGCTTGTGCCGTTTCCTCTTTACGCAGCTTCGTCGAGAAGAGCCGCTCTTTCTGGTTGCACGGGGTACGCCTGCCACGTAACCTCTACCTGCTCTCGGTTTACGCGCTGCTCTCGCACCGGCTCTGCTCGGTACATGGCGAGGCCCGAAAAATGGCGACCACCCTGGGTCCCGGACTGAGCAGCCGCACGGACCCGCGCCGCGGTGCCGTGTGCGGCGCGGTCAAGATACTGCGACGCTGCGCCTCACTGGGCGAGGCGTTCACGCTCACTGCACTCGACTCGTTCGACCTGGACGACCGTTTCTACCTGAACACGCTCGGGTCGGTCATCATGTACGGCGTCATCCTGCAGCAGCTCACCACCACTGCTGGATAACCGGTCATACACACCAGAGAACCACAAAAGCGGCACTGACACTACTTCAAAAAGTCACACGGCCTCTTACGCGAAAGCCATCTTGTTATTTTTCTTCTCAGTCGATTGTATTGATCTCCCCGCGAAAGCTTTCTGCATCAAACGTGGTTTCTGCACAGCCTCCGGGATCGGAGGTATTGGAAGGTTTTTGCACCTCACGTGGTTTTGTAGTGCCTCCGGGTCGGCCACGTTTGACCTAGCGACGATTTCATCTGATGACGTCATCATGTGAAGTCAGGTTATGACGTCATAATGAAGTTACAATATGAGGTGATTTGTGACGCCATGATGACGTCACAGTAAGACGTCATCACTTGATGATTTTTTGTATCGCTCGTGTTCGCGCCGACGTTCACTATTCGCGTTTGCTGCTATTATAATATAAAAGACTGGTGCAGGCGCCAGGGTTGAGGGTGGGGCTTAAGGATAGCATCGTCTATGAAATTTTCACACGCCCTCTTCTTCCCCCATCACCCTGGAGTACCATTAAGCATAGCGAAGTAGGCTACAATTTAAGAAGGAAGGACAGGCTCCGCCAAGATGACAAAAATTTGTGACGTCATGATGACGCCACAAATGTTAGCGATGTGTGACGTCATGATGATGTCTTACGGTTACGTTATCACGTGACAATGTTATTTTGCTTCATTCGTGCTGTGCGCGACGCCGCGGGACGCCGACGGTGAATTTACGCGTTTGATGAGGCATCTAAGGCTTTCGCCTTAAAAATAGAGCGATGCAGCATCGGTACAACTGAGATGGCGGTCTAGCTAAACCAACGATAGCAATTTAATTAAATTTTACTGCAGTTTCACCGCCTTTTGCCCACCTGGATGCCCGACCTGACTAATAAATTTGTTTGCATCACGAGTATGTTCAGCAATCTCAACACACAGTGCTTCGTTTGTCTCTCTACAAGCGACGAACCAATGATACGACAAAATGTCATGAAGTGCACATTTCGACATTACATGTTATAGACGTTAAAACCGCTGCCCTTTAGTACAGCTGACTGCAACGCTTCATAATTAAATTTAAAAAATTAGGCCCTTCACCTACCGCTCAAATGGGGCAAGCGAAGCTTGGCGTGTGCGTTTCCGACCTACTACTTTTAAGTGCAATGCACTTATAGACTATTTTACGAATGGGTTTCGGTGCTGCCATATTGGGCTGTTAACCTTGCCGTTTCGTAACTTTAAAGGGACACTAAAGAGCGAAACGATTTTTCTCGCATTAGTAAAGTAGTCTTCCACGATACCAAAAACACCACGCTTGCTGCGAGAAGACGCTTAATAAGCGAGAAAACGCGCAAAACGAAAATACAGGTGGCGACGCCACCTTGGAATTCCCGCACCATTTGCCGTGACGTCAGATATTTTTGACGGCGCCTGCTTGGGTCTACGTAGTTCCTAATCGGTTAAATCGAAGTACATTGTTCTCTGGGGGGGCCAGAGACTTTACATAACGAGTCTGCGGAAATTTCGTCGAGTCAGTGGCGCCAAAATACGTTAAATGCTCTTGGAAATCTTTTACGTCACGAATTACAAAGTTCGGCGCGAAATTTAAAAAATGAAACTTTGAACTTGTTTTTCTCCTCTAATAATAAACCTATGGTGGTGCAATAAACTACACAAGAGTTCTCCGAGCACACTTTATCAATCTAAACCAATTCATTGTTTCTCTTTAGTGTCCCTTTAACAACTAAACGAACGGTGCTACGGTAGACGTACACAGGGTTAAAGTCAGGGGGGGGGGCAGAGGGGGGGCCGGCCCTCCCTCCAATTTTTAAGGAGGGGCTCGGCCCCCCCTCGGCAGGTCAACTGTAGCACTGCGGCACTCATTTGACAAGCACTGGAGTTGACTTTTTTTATGCAGTAGTGCTTTGTGGATGTGAATTATAGCTCTCCAATCTTTTGAATATTGGTTTAATTACAATTATTCGTTTGATGGGGCATCATCAAAACAAGAAATAAAGAAGCATGTTTCATCGTACTGCTGGATGCAATTGCGCGAGACGCTGCACACCGTGGGTCACCACCATGTTCGACTGAGCTTCTTGGCACAACACACTTTTCAACGAGGCACCTGTGCGTGAGGCTTCCTGTTCGTCTATCAGTGATGGCGCACCTTTGTCTCACAACAGATATTCATCATCGAATTTCAACAGCGAAGTCGAAACTGATCGCGTCCGGCGCGCACAAAGTGCGGCGGAACACCGGAATGACATGTGACAGGGACGTGATGAAATTTGAATGAAGGCACGCCAAAGCAAAATCTGGTCAGAAAAATCGGCAAGCGTTATAATACACTAGCAGACAGCTTAGTGTTTGCGTGCGATGGGTGGTGCGTATCTGTTTCTTTCTTAAACCATAAAAGGGCGCGAAAAGCTATTTCGCCTGTCTGCAAGAAGCGCCGCAGTCGCCGCCCCTGAGTTTTATGCTTCCCCGACAAGGAAAATGTTGATATTGCGGTTCTGTCGTGCACAGTTCCAAAGAAACAGATAAGCACCACACACTATGTGCAAAAGTGAGGCGATGCGCGGGCTCAAGTGAGGTGACTTATTGCAGCTTTTCGCGAAAACATACGGGCGCGGCGCGCCCTCGAATTTCGTCCCTCCCATGTGACGGGTAGTTCCGATCTGACGTAGCAGAACGGTTGCGCTTCGTGCGCGCTTTTGCACGATCAGTTTCGATTTCGCCCATGAAATTCGTTGACAAATATCTCGAACTACGTGCAACTTCCGTGATTTCTAAAGTATGCGATAAAGTGGTACGCAGTACAACTTTGTAGTATGAGCACCTACCCTCAAGTCAATCGTTAAAAAGATAATTAACGAGCTTTTGTTAATTACTCGCAACTACGTCATTTTAACTGCGGCAAAATATTTCCGCCTCGGCGTGCATTTCGTCTGCCAAAACGACAGGAGCCTTACTGTCATAAGATGTTTATAAAAAATCTGTATCTGTATAAAAAAAAGACACCCTGTACAAATGCATACAAACACATATTTGTCAGAGTGCCCCCCCCCCCCCCCCCTTGAAATGAAATCCCGGCGATGCTCGATTCATTACACTGACGGTACCGCACAGAAGTTTTGCCTTCCCATGCATGAGGTAGCACTAAAGCAATACTACATTTTGTTACGCTAGCGTGCGAAACTTTAAGAAAATCGCCCAGCGTGTGGTGTACGTGGTACTTGACAAAAGTACAAAAGGCATTTTTGCAACCCTGCAGCGGAATCGCAACTGAGCCCCTATTCCTCGCACCCCCCCCCCCCCTTCCCAATCGAACAACGCGACCGAAGCCAATATTCATCGTTTGTACCGTGATACGCGACACTGCATCACGCTGGCGAAGAGAGTTTTGCTACCCCTAACAATTGGATCCCAGCGTTCTTACGTTCTGTTGTGCTCTACCCGCTTTCTTCCGTTCGCCAGCGGCACTAAAACTCTCTAATAGAGAGCATTTTCCATTGCCGGGAACCACGCGCGCGAAAAGTGGCGACGCCACCTTTCAGTTCCCGTACCAGCTCGCTGTGACGTCATAGGTTTTGACGGCGTCCGCGAGGGCCTAGGAAATCGCTTATCGGTAAGAATTATTTGCATTGTGTTATGAGGGACCCGATGTCTCAACGGGGTCCTGAACCACTTTAACAATTATAATAATCGAAAGACCCCAGTATCGGAACTTATTGCCTCACGAATCTATTGCCCCAAAAATTTCTCGAATCTGCCATGAACGAGCGGAGTTACAGCGATTTGTCGTACGCTTTAAGCGCTTTCTCTCTTCTCTCGTCCCGACGAGCGCACTGGAAGCTACGCAGGGAGGGATGGCGCGGGGGAAGAAGTTATAACGTCAGCGCGAGGCATGACCTCTCTCCCGTTGCGATTCCTATGAGCGCTAGTGGGGCTACTGTGTAATGTTAGCGGACGCCGCGGCGCCGGCACATGGCGACACCCTGAGGCAACAAGCACATCTGATCCAAACGCCGCTCTTGATTTATGTCGGCTTTTGCCCAATAGCAATTGGCTATCTGCTGTTTGACGATAAACAGCATGCAGGCGCCGGTAGCATCCGAAGAGAGTGAGCGCAGGCTTCTGTATGAAAAAAAGGGCGCCTGAGAAAATGGCAACTTCGCGTTCCGTTTCTAAACTCTTCTTGCAGCGCACGATTGCAAGATTTAGCTGAGCTGTTCATAGACGCGTCTACTTTCTGCAAGATGTATTTCTTTTTTCACCAAGAGCGAAGGATGGTTCACGACCCCTCTAATGTAGAAAGTTTCAGAAGATTGCATTGAACCAATGTGGCCAGAATACGCAACAAGAATTTGAAATTCGTGACGTCATACTGACGTTCACGTACAGAAGTTTCGGCGCGAAATTATAATACGAAACTATGGGCTTCATTCCTTCTTCTAATAATCATCCTGTGATGGCAAAATTATTGACATTATAATTATAAATGAATAATTTGTCTGCATAAACAGATTTAATGTTTCACTTCCTTTCAGGCATAGGAGAAACACTTTGTACATTATTCACTTCCACAAAACCTTGGAAGAATACAGTATTTTTGCCCAAAACACGTTACAGACGTATTAAGCTTGCATGCAAGCATGGACACAAGTTGAAACAAAAACGAACAACATAAGATTGTCCGTTTTCCTCCACTTGAAGCTGTGTTTGGAGGCCCAACTTTTTTTCTAACATGAACCACAAGCAACTAGATCAACTTTCTGTTGTTTCCAGCATTTACTTTGCACTCGCACCAAAGATACGCTACATGCCTTACATGCCAGATGAACTTTCCACCACAGCTGGCGCTGCTGGACACTTGACCTGGTGTTATGCAATCTCTGCACAGTGTCCATAACATATCAAAGTGTTCTATAAGATGAGTATGCAAAATGTGGACGTCGCAGCATGCACTATAGTCTTTCACTGAGTTCGTATAAGCCAGAAAACTAAGAGATTATGTTAGACGTAATTGAACGAGGGATGTTGCCGTTTGCTGGCCGAAAAAGTCTCCTAGTCGAAATGTGGTATCCAGCGAAAATCCTTGTCTGATCACGTCTCACCACTTCCAGCCTCCATCAGCCCAAGAAGTTCTGCCTTGTTTCAAGATATACTTGCATTCCATTCAGTTCATATAAGTCGCACAGCAATATCCAATAATGTGGACGGAGCAATAGCCGTCGCTGCAGCTCCATTGGTAGAGCATTGGACGCATAATTCAAAGGTTCCGCGCCCGATTCACACCAGTCACAAGTTCCTTTTCTCGATCACTTCACCTGATTTCCCTAGATGTAGTAATTACTGCACATCAATTGAAACTGCAAGTAATGAACCCCAGGCTTTGCATGGCTCCATTATCTGTTGGCTACAATATGTTGTGTCTAACCAGGAAAGCAGGCCCCACAGTTCATTTGCTTTCTTTCATTCAAAGCATTATTCCTGTACAGTAAAACTTCGATGTGCCCAGCACGGATATAACGAATTATGGGTTATAACGAAGTAATTAAAGTATGGGCTTGACATTAACAGTGTTACGAAAATGCATTTATAAAATATTTTTGGTTATAACGAAGCCATTCTCGTGTCCCATGTTACTTCGTTAAAATGAGGTTTCTGTGTAATACTCGAACACAACACTGCTTAACCACTACTTGAAAGCAAAAGCAGTTCCACCGTTACCCCTTATGCTGACAGAAAGTGACACGACACGAAAGGCTCAAAGAATTGACACATCTGCTTTAATTTCACCTATGAACGACATCCTCTAATGAGATACATGCACAGATATACTCACACCACGAAAAAATGTGTCGAAAATATCAACACACAAAAAAGAACATTAAAATAATAAAGAACAGCCCATTTATAACACAATGCAGTCACCCTCAATGTGATACAAAACACAAAGAATGACTTCAATACACATCAAACAGTCAAGATTTGCTTGACGAATGTGGGAATGTCAATAAATATTGCAGGTAAAAACAAGAGTTTCAAAAGGCAAACTCTTGGGAGTATTGGTTGCACGAAATAAAATATCACAATAAGAAACGTGTTGTGTTAACACACGTGAGAAAAAGGCAGTTTTAATTATCTTTTCTCGTAACTGCGACACAAGACGTCCCGTGACTCAACAAATCAACACCTACATCACATTATCATACTCATCACATAAAATAAAACGGTGGCTTACCATATTAAGACATGCCAGGATTTATCAAATTTTTATAGAAATGGCACATTGCATACTTTTTTGTTTATAGATCGTTGTCCTAATCACAATATAACAAGCACGACTCAAAATTTTTGGGCAAGAACATAATACGATGTTAGACTTTGGACACAAATTGGGTATTACAAGAAGCACGTGATTTTCATGCATACAATAGAATCTCAATAAAGGAAACCTCAAGGTACCGGGAAAATGCATTTTGATTAACAGAAGCACATATTGCACAGAGGTACAGTGTTTGCTGTCATACACCATCTCAACATTGTTAGGTATGTTAATCATTTAGAAATGAATGCATTGGCTGGTTTGTCACATGGTTGATGGCAATTGAATGGACTAGGCATTGCTAGTTTCAATTTTAACGAGATGCCACTGATGTATTTAGAGAAAGGAAGATCGCTCTTATGGTTCCGAACAGTGTCCAAATAAGACGCACTTGTGCAAGGAATGTCTTTGACATTGTTTACTAGAGATTGCCTTCCATATAGAATTCCATATAGGTGATTTACGTTTACTGAGATTCTTCTGTACTTTGAAAACAGAATACCACATTAAAAAAACAGGGACATAGTGTAGTCTTACATTTCAAAGCCTGTGAGCTTACATTTTGAACAACAAAAGCGGTTTCACGAGAAAAACCTCAATGTTTGTCTCTTTACTTAGTACTAAGTGGAAGAGCGTATCAATGATACCACTCGATAAAAGGAAATCAAAAGTATAGCACTGCAACTCCAAAAAGAGCATTCACAAAGAGATCGATTTTTCAGCTTTGGACAACACAGCACTCCTGCTAGTATCTGGGGTCGCATTTTGAATTTCATTACGTGCAAGATTCAGTGCAATAACAGCAGTCACAATGAGCATTTGTTGATGCCGCAGCTCATTTATTTTATTTATTTATTTACACATTTTGTTTTATTACCGTACTCGGCAACGACTCAACGCGGAACAGACTTCGATAAATATTATTGCCATGAGGCAGGTTTGCTTACATATGCCTGGTTTAGCAAAGTTCGCATGCACTAAACATGCAACCCCCTGAATATGGCCAATTAAGGAGACCGACGAGGGTACGATGAAACCTTGAAAGAATACCTGCAGAAAGGTGGCACTCACATTGATTAAATGAGTGATACTACATAATATTGAAACAATCTTTACAAAACTGCACAGCTGATAACTCCATAATTTTTAAATGTAGAAGCTTTAAAATACTGCATATACAGATGACATCTGTAGCACGTGGGCAGCGAAGATGACTAAAGCCTAGGCACATTGCCTCTGAAATTTCCCAGCGCACCGCAGGCTACTGCAGGTGGCACCTAATACAATAGTTCATATTGAAGAGTGTCACATTCTGTGACACGCATCCCTTCTGGCAAGTGGTGACGACGGCAATGTGTTCAGTTTCTTTGCTAGCTTTTCTCGGTGCAACCAGTGTATTTTTAACGTAGAATTTTGCACAGATGCTGTTTTATGTCCGCACTACATAAAACTGGTTTTTACGTGGCCCAAAATTTTGCGGTAGTGTGTATTTAACTTTAAATACATGGCTACACTCACTGAAGAAGTTTATATTATTAATGCCCAAATTAGTCAAACTTATATAGGTCTCATTCTATTTTACTTGGCTTGCTAGGAATGAGCAACACCTGTAAGCTCAGTTATGGTTGGGAAGACATATTTATGGCACATTAATAACAAGAACAGACAGTATTCCTGCCTGTGCTTGCTTTGTCAATGTTCTCGGTAGCACTGCTTTGCTTTGAATCCTTTTTGCTTTTTGGTCAGAAGTTGCCCCTTACACATTCAGGTGCATGTTCAAGAACTACGGTATTCCATAAGAAATTACCCACATTAGTAAAGAAGAACAATGTTGATGTTACGTTACTTCTGTATGATATCAGCGTTTAGCCACTGGGTTGACTGGCAGCCCTTACTTTGCGACATCAAAGAAGGTTTGTGACTATTTGACGTTATGCACTGCACCTTGTGTCGGCGAAAACGATGCCAGAAAATAAATTATTGAAAAATGCGACCCCAGGGAGTGCTTGCAAAAACAGCAAGACTCTAGAGAACTAACAACACCATGACCTGAGCAATGTACACATGTCATGCGCCGAGCAAGCGATTGAATGTCACTACGACAACAGACAGGGGAATGTTACGACGGTTCCTCCTTTTAACCACCTGTGGAATGCGTCGGAAGTTCTTTTTTTTCTCTAAAATGCACAAACTCTGGACATATTGAAGACCTTCTTATTTCACCGTTTCTGGTGCACTACCGAGTCGAAGCAAAGCTGCTGCCCGGCACCCACGACTGCCACCGTAACACTACGCTTTACTTTTGCTGGCACAAATCGACTCACGATTGGACGACCCCTGCTGAACTCTCTTCAGATTTACAAGGCCTAATTAGCAGTGGCTGCAAAAGTTACCACACCAGTAATGAGGTCCCAAAGTTGTGCAGGGTTACGCGAACACAGTGACCACAATTGATCTGAACTTCCAAAATGTCGCTCAATTACTAAAAGCTGCAACTAGTACAAACCGAATTATCAATGTAACTACACTAACTACAGTACTTGTATGAGAGCGCATGATCGAAATGGGATGTAACTCTGACTCTACTCAACTTGTGCATGCTTACATTGTACACTTTTTACAGCATACAACATATACAACTGTACATCATAAACACCTTTCAAGGTGAGGTGTAAAACCATATTGTATACTTAGGGTGCATATTCTAAAACAGTTTAGTACAGCTGGGAACCCCCTTTACAAGTAAATTTATGAGCGCATTAAACTACGACACCTTCTAGGGTGCCATGCTGCCATACAGGAACTGCCACCCATCCTGTGTATAGTACTTCCATTGTAATTTCAAAGGATGTTTACATGTGTATGCTATTCCTCAAAGGAATGTACCAGGAACAAAGTGTCAAGGAATGAAAATTTGATTGAGAATAATTATTGTACTGTCATAAAATTGTGATTTAAAGGTTGTGCCAATTTGATGAAAGTGGGGCCAGTGTGTTCACGTAACTGGGAATGTATGCCACTGAAAAATTTTGTTCTTAATGAATCACAGTGACGTTTTGGTAAAGTTTGGAGGAAAGACTGAGAGAAAAAGAAAGGGGGGCTGCTTAGGCCATGAAAAGTCAGATAAGAAGGGAATGTACACTCGTGGTATGATCATCTGCGCCTCATTTGTCAAACGGTGCGCTTGTTTACGGTAGCAATCGTGATGCATTTGTAAAGAGGAACACAGTCGTGACGGTGTGTTATGTAAAGTGGCAACATGGTTCACAGAACTGCTGCACATAACTACTACTTGAAACGCAATATTTTACATCACAACCACAAAAAACACAGCTCTCACTAGAACAAATGTTTAGAAACGCGTTATCACAAAAAGTGTGAAAACCTTAACATTCACAGTGTACCACACCATAAAGCTTACAATAAAGCTACACCACCATTTTTCTCTACTTTCAGTCGGCTTCACAAGTGCTAAAGCGTTTACAACGCTGCCCTCATTGTTTAACATTTTACCAAAAACAAGCTCTTGTAATTAAGTGTGTCTTGTACACATATCACACGAAAATTAAAGAAGAATGAGGGAGGAGAGGGTATCACACTAAATGAGTGTAACTTCTGAGAAATATATTTTGGAGAAATCTTTCTTTAACCTTTGTTCCCAGAACCCACCCCAGATTTTTGACCAACACCCCGAATTAGAAATAGACATATAACAGTGTCAGCCTATAATCCTCATAAATAACTACATACAATGCCCATATCTTCATAAATGCCAAACCAGAACAACTGTGAACACATAGCGAAGAACTTCATAAACAGATGCTTTGCATGTTCGGCCATAAATACTTTCATACTGTCGGAATATGGATTGACAGAAAAACAGTGTTGCAATGCGAAATTTTGAGAAAATGTTGACTTTACATGTGGCTTGATGACAGTGCATCACGTGATGCTATGAAACCACAGTTACGAGTATGTTCGATTCGTATATGCATTTGTTAATGTTTAGCTGACGTTTATACGCCCCCAAATATGCTGGGTTTATTATGCACACATTCGTTAATTTCTATGCTATAACTCAAGAAACAACCTATACACAGACCAACAACAATGCGCAGTGCTGTCACTATACTGTTTCTCTTTTCCTAGCATGATCCTACTGGTGCGGTAGATGGACTTGATGAGCACACCTTACGCGTTCAATGGACGCTTTGATTCAAACACTAACGTAGGTCGCAGAGCAAGATGGCCTGAATTTCTAAAAACTTACATGCAAAGAGATTTGTAGCAGTCTAACATGGGACACCGTAAAATCTATGGTTCCAATGCAATGCATGACCATTTAATGATATGCACGCTACAGTGATAAGCACCACAAAAAAAAAACTTTCTCAGCTATTATGCACAGCCTTATTGATTGCTAAAGCTTCACCGCTGATGGCTTGTTTCAAAACTGCTGCTGTCACACATCTAAACACCCATTAAAGTAACACTGAAACCATTTGAACATCATTAAGTTCACGCATGTGCTAGAGTGCATGCTCATGGCCAACTCCATTGTATTTCCAGTTGGCATTGCGTGAAAACGGCAGCCTCTTTAATACAGTCTGCCATGCCTGGAAGACTTTATAGAGATCAGACTCTTCCCATGCAAGTGTTACAGTGCTGCCTTTGTATTTCGTTCAGCTGCAGTCTTGTTATGTAGCTGTAGTCTTGTTAAAAGGTTTTAAAATGTCCGTTCTGCCTATGAACATACCACTTTCCTGGAACTCAGCTTAGCATCAGAACTGAATAAGACCCCTAGGTCCTTTAATTGCCATTTAAATTAACATCAATGAGCCAGGACAGAATCAACAAGCCTGTCCTCATAAAGTAAATTGCTTACAAAATGCACTGGAACTGGTTCGTTACCTTATTTGCATGCATCTTGAATCATTTGAATAAAAAAAAATTCCATCTCTTTATAAGATTTTCCAGCATTTTCCTTTTACCTTCTCTAAAGGCTTAATTCTTACGTCTAGACCATTTTTAATGTGCCCCAAAGCACAGTAGCACAAACATTTTTCACCAGTTCACCCCTTTGAGAAGTCATGCTATGATGGATCAGGAATGTAATGTGGACATGCAGCACAGTAATAGAGAGATGAAAATTAGGCATCACGGGCAGGCATGAAATAGTGGAGAAGCAATATGCTGCAGCCATGTAAACATTGGCAGTTTATCTGAGTGTCTCAGTCAGAACTGTAGCAGCAGCACTCACAAAAGCTAAAAATGCTTCAGAGAACATTTTCTCTTACCAGAAAGAGTCGTCAATACTGTTCGACGCTTTGAAAATAATCTTTCGAGGCAACGTTTTGCAGAAAGCTGTTCAATGCCTACAAGGTATGTAATATCTTTGACGCAAAAGGCCTTTTTAACAGCTGGTCACTTGTAGTGCCAGGAGGACGCTCCACAAAAACATATCATTACTCAAAATGTACTATGTGAAGCAAGGTTTTGAAAATGCAGTGCTTTACTCCTTACTAACTGGCATGGTCTAACGTCTTAAAGAAGTACTGGACATGAAAGATGATGTAGTTTAGCAATTACCTACCCCTTATGGATTTTATTAAATGGGCGCTGCAATGCATTTGATCATAGTCAGAAAAGTGCTGCTGATCCTTAAGGCTGCTGGGAGCATGCGAGCCAAATATTATTGCACTGCATGTGGCAGGGAATTTACAATTTCATGCCAAGCATGGCCAAAAATATCTTGCTCTCTCGTCAACAAATTATGCGGCACGTGGAAGTGGGCACGACAGGTATTGGTTGATTTCATGAACTGTGCTGGCCTCTGAAATTGTTGCCAGCATACAATCTCAGAGGCCACATGCAGAATCGTATAGGTACCATGGCCGCTAAATAGGTGCTGCCACGTGCCAGTGCACCACTCTTCTGAACCATGAGCAGCGGTCGATTTGATTAAAGCAAAAAAAAAAGAAAGAAATGCTAAAGTCATGACACGCAACAGAGTAACTTTAGGGCCACTGCATCACCCGCTTCCCATAATGTGCTGTGTAGATTTCAGCACGCTCATGGCGATTAAAGAAGTGCCCATTTCATGCGATAACTGTGCTTGCACTAGACAGATTTAAAAACATTTTGCTACATTACATTCGTCAGATTTGTGAAGTACAGTACAGAATCATTTTTACATTTCATTCACAATTGAAACATGGCTGGACATCAAGCCTGAGACCTTGAACTCGGCTGCACAGAATGCCATAGGTACTGGGCCATTGAAGCGGGTGCATTTGAACCCGCGATCATGACCGTGCACTCTACTAACCAGACTCACTCACACGACTAACCTTAAATTATCTTTGCTTACATGTCAACTCGTAGTACACCGCTATGTTTAAAACAAGCTCGCACATGATTCAACGTGCCCGAGAAACAAGGTGCCAGCGGAAGAAACTCGTCACCAAGTGGGAACTTAAACGACAGGCAGTAAAACACTCACCCACATTAATTATTGCCACGGTTACTTTGTATGCGAACATGATGTGTGCACAACAGCAAGGTGAGAGTTTTCCACTGCTCACTTCCTATGATTTACACCCAGGATGATCACTATTAATCACTTCCTATGATTAGGATCGACATTGTGCCTTAAATGCATGATCAAGTCCATGATCTTCACCTTGGCTGTGTCGCGAGCCAAGGCGTCGAAGGTGCGGAGCGCAGCCGCGACGTACATTCCGAAGTAGTGCTCCTCGTCGAGCAGCGCGCCGTTCCGGGTGGGTGTCACCGACGTCGAGGACTGCTCCTCCTGCTGTTTTCTCCGCTTGTGCGGAGGTGTTTGGGCACGGTGCTCCGAGACGCTCGAGCTATCCTGCTCGGCCTCCAGAACCTCGACGGACTCGTCCTGCGGAGTTGCATTTCTTTTAAAACTAAGATTCTGAGGTTTTACGCGCCGAAAGCCAGCAAAGCAACCACTGGGGCTAGTTGTTTCAGGTTGACTTTGAATGCACGTTGATTGAAAGCACCACGTAAAAGAACTCAGATGGACAAAGGTCAACAGGACGAAGCGACACTGTCTTTGTCCTGCCGAAGGTACTTTCCCTTTTGCAAGCGCCGGATGCATTTGGCTGTTTACAGGCTATAGTGTTCTGGCACTGTGCCAACCACACTGAGACGGCAGGTCAGAAATGTTGACATACAGCAACGCACCCGGTGCTAATCTGGCAAAATCTCAGGAATGTGTAAGTATCAATGAAACTTAGAATAACAGAGAGCTGAGCTAGTTGGTACGTATTCATTCTAAAAAGAGACAGGGCGTGCAAACACGGACACAAGAAAGAGATCAGGACACCACAAACACCGACTAACAACTGAAGAGACGCACAACGGCTGAAAAGAAAGAAGGCACGAAAACTTATCTGCGCATGCCCATGCAACCGGCGAACCTATCAATCCGGCACGCGTGGCGGTCTACGTGGAAGATAACTGTTAAGGCATTTGATTTCATCTTTATGCAAGTTAATTGACGGTTGGCTCACGCATGCGCTACCACTATTCTCGATATGCCATGCTTCAATCATCAGGCGCGTTTCTTCATTTCTATGCCGGTACAACACTGCGCATTCATCGAATTTTGGCGTGCACTTACAATCTCGACAATGTAAAGATAGATTAGAAGGTGAGCCTCCTGTTAGCGATCTCTTATGTTCCAACAATCTCTGGTTAATGCATCGGCCCGTCTGTCCTACGTAGACCGCCACGCGTGCCGGATTGATAGGTTCGCCGGTTGCATGGGCATGCGCAGATAAGTTTTCGTGCCTTCTTTCTTTTCAGCCGTTGTGTGTCTCTTCAGTTGTTAGTCGGCGTTTGTGGTGTCCTGATCTCTTTCTTGTGTCCGTGTTTGCACGCCCTGTCTCTTTTTAGTATCAATGAAAGTGACTCTTTCAGAATACCACCCGTGTAGATAACGCTGCCATGAACATGCCAGGCGAGTATTACTCTATAGTATGTACGTAGTAGAATACCAATAATCTCACCTTACACGTCGCGCTACCTTTTAACACGAAAGTGCCGGCGTCCACCAAGACGTAGAGGACGTATTCCTGTCACGGAATTGTGTCAGCTAAAATGCACACAATCAGAAGTGAAAGAAAAAAACTAGAAGAAAAATTTCCATAAATGGGAGTCTTTACAAACTGGAGGCTTTACAAACGCGCCTTTTATATCTCACACTTTCCTCTCACAGTGCTCCTGGTTCGCAGGGTGGTGTCACCGCCTCGGAGCGGTAGAGTGAAGTAATGCATGAACTCCGCAATTAGCTCAGGAAACGCGGCATCGCACCGTTGCTACGGCCATCCCATTCGGCACGTTCCCAAAAGAAGTGTAATTTTGTCAACGGCTCACACCGCGAGGTGGCGGCTCTAGCCCAAGCCTTGCTCATAACATCCATCCATATCAAAAATAGCTCTGTGACGCTCGCCTGGCTGTCACACCGTGTTCCCCGCTCGAACCGTGAGGAATCACGGCCAGATAGAGGGGAGACACGACACGCATCGCATTTCTCGTTGCGTTTCCAGCCCGGTCGTGGTGTGACCTTTCTGTTAACTCTAACATTCCGTGGGATAGCAGAGCACAGTAAAGAAGCTCAACATCCAATAACCAACGCTCTTTTGGCTGTCACACCACTCTCTCTGACTACGCTCTCGCCGTCTGAATGGAACAGCCTGAGCAACACTAGCAATGGCACGTTGCTGGAGCAATTTTCGGAGGCCACGAGTAATGCATCCTGACACTAACAAACCCCGACTGCGAGCATTTGGGTAGTCTCAGCACGGCGTAATCTTTCGCTGCAATATTGCAGAAAACTCTATGGTCAGTGAAATGCGGTGTACATGGTAATTCGATTCGGTGACAACAGAGTTATGTAATTCTCCTTTCGCGGCAGCATGTGACACCTCCTCGCCAGCGTAGGGCCGCTTCCAAATGACTAACGGTATTTCTCTGCCGCCCAGGGGCGTAGCCAGAAATTTTTTTCGGGGGGGGGGTTCAACCATACTTTATGCATGTTCGTGCGTGCGTTTGTATGTGTTTGTGTATATATACGCAAGCAAAACTGAAAAATTTCGGGGGGGGGTTCGAACCCCCCCAACTTCACCCCTTGGCTACGCCCCTGCTGCCGCCGACAGCTTCGAGTGTACTGGCACCAACTAGGGAGTGCACACCGTGCCGTTTCTCTCCTCGAATGACGACGCTTTGAAAGAGTGCATGTCGAGTTAGTGTTTATTATGTGCACGTTGAGGCCATCTCTGATCTCTGCATGGAATATACCATATGCTGTGTCCAGGTGTTTGTAAACTACAACAGCTACCACAAAGGGTTAATCATGTTCATGGACGTTAGTCGTCGCGATGGAGATGTGCCACCAGGTGTCAACGTGGGTGCGTCCACATGAGGCGGTGCTATAGCTGCCAAACACCAATACTTGACATTGTGCAAGCTCTCATATATTAATATATAATAAACATTCAACTACTTCTGCGAGGACACGTTTCACTTTCGTGTTATACCGATTCCTATACGGAGGGATCGACCATGTTTTTCATTTTAAACAATGCCGAATGCAAAAAAGTTTGTCAGTTCTATACTGTAATACTTCAATGCGAAAGCCTGCTGCCCACTTCGTAATGAATTAAGTTATACAATCAGCAAGTGTGAGAGGCACGCATTAAATTACCTTGATGTTCTGAGTTGAATGCGTTGTTCCTCCCCGCCTGAAACTTTCTGCATCTGGCATGGTTTCGCACAACCTATGGAATTAGCGCACCTTTGAACAAGTGATGACGCCATGTGATGATGTCACAAATTAGTGCAGTCTGTGACATCATTAAAGGGGTGCTGACACTTTTTTTCGAAGGCAAGTTTACTCTGTCATACGAATCTCCGGTATGCAAAGACTGCTCTGGGCAAGTGTGAAGCTCAGCAAATGCTGATAAGATATTTTATTTTGAATCAGTTTTTCCATGGCGCACCAACTGACATCGACACTAGCTTGACGTCAGGCTACAGTACAAATTCTGGTGACTTCACGCAGCAGTATGGCTAGTTGTGATGACGTTAGGTACCAAAACTTCCAAGATGGCCGCTAGTGCGTCACCAACGGAGCCACGGTGCCGAGCGGCCATGGAAACGTCACTATATATTGTGCGAGCACGTGACGAGAAGCTCATACCGTGTTGTGACGTCAGGGTACAGTAGGAACCGAAACCAGCTTTTAAAAACATACTGTAATTACTTTTTCAGGGCGCACTCGCGCTTAGCACTACCTTTTCTAGGCTCTTGAGGGCTTGGCCTTTTATTTGGCACAAAAAAAGGACAACTGAAAATATTCGTGTCAGTACCCCTTTAATGATGTCACATGATGACTTTAGAGCATTGGTTCTCAAATGGGGTTCCGGGGAACCCAGAGGGGTCCGCAGAGACCCGTTTAAATAAAAGCCACGTTCTTCACGCTAAATGCTGTGTTGTGACCCCCGCCCCACCATTCTTTCTCTCACTGCAAGGGGTCCCTCATCTATTCCACCGGTCCACAAGGGTCCCCGAAAATTCATGGCTGAGAAACACTGCTTTAGAGATTGGTATATACTTGCTCTTCAACATGTTGTAGCTGTTATGTGCTATGGTGGTGCCATCACAAGAAAATGTTTTCGACTAACGCATGCCGAACTGTAATCGCAATGGCCGCATTTATAGCAAACTGGTCATGTTCTGGCGGTCTCCTGGGGCTACATTCTTAGTTGGAGATGTCGATATATTATCGCTTTTGGTGCGCGCTGATTGGTTGATTGAAGAAAGGCGGGCAAGTAGTCGTTTCAGTAACTGGACGCTCGAGATTCTACATCACGCAAAACAACACTGTTGCCAAAAGTGTTTGTCTCAGAATATGGCTCCTGGTGCAAAGGCATAAGCAATAACAGTCACTATTGTGTCATGAAGCTTTCTGTGCTCCCCCCCCCCCCAACTCCTACAATGTAGGCACTGGCTATTTTCCGCTTGATGGTGTCATTTAAGATATGCTAAAATCTTGACACATGGATATGCAGTACATCAGGATATAGACTGCCACAGCCCTGTAATAAAACTTACAAACACAGCACTGAACAGTAAACAGCTACCACCAAAGTTACAAAAAAAAAGTACCAGTGGGAAAAATCGGGGGGCTTACAATGAGGCAGTCTGGCTCCAAAATACTGCTGACCTCCCAGTTGTTCCCAGTGCCAGACGTGTCTGCCACGGGTTCGTGACTGTTCTCGGTTGCGGCTGCCATCTCCATGGTTCGCGGAAGGTAGCACACGTTGAGGAACTTCATGTCTTCGTAGAAGTCCCACTTGGAAGTGTACGCTTCCTCCCCGTTTCCGTTTAACGTCCCGTTGTGCTTGAGCACCTTGTTGTACTCGCGGAAGAAGTACGTACGCAAGTTGTGGAACTTGTTCTTGCATTCCAGCACTGCATTTGAGAAATGAAATGAAGCAAAAGGAATGAAAATATAATCCTTGATTAATTCATTTACACATTTCACGCATTAGAACTTGCAAGTCAGTCCACATGATCTTAATATGCATCAGGAAGGTTTCTTCAGTTACCACGCTACATCAGCTATCTGTTTGCAATGTTTAGTGGTTGCACGAAACCTGGTGGCAGTCATGCGCTACGAGTAGCACATTTTGATCACTGAGTACTGTTAATGTTATTGGCTGATATCACCAATACAAGTATGCATTTTGCTGCGCCTTCATAAGCTTCACCGAACATGAATGACACATGGCTGTTTGTGACAGTAAGGGGTCAAGTACAAGCGCAATTTGAACTATAGGCCAGCTCTTTGATACACTTGACCACAGTGGTATTGAATTCGACATCCTGCAGCATCAGTGAAACAAATTTTAGTTGTCACTGCCACGTGGGGAGTGCGTGACCTGCAATGGACTCCAGTGGGTTGTGGATTGCCCCTGCTGCAAATGTCAGTCAACATTCCAGGCTTGAAGATGCTTTACAATGCACACTAGCGAATGAAAGTGCAAGGGTCACAGGTTGTGAAACAAAAGATTAATATCATACATGCTTAGTCAGGCATCCGGAAAGTCACAAATTCAATCTGAAATTTACTGCACAGATGCCACCGTGAACTCGTGAATTTTTAACTACACGTCTTCAGGAGTAAAGAAACTAACTTTTCTCTTTTTTTAAAAAAACCTGTAGTCTGTGGACTTGAGCTCATGTTTGTACACACAAATCATGTTCTAGTTCTGCGCTTGTTCCTCTGCTAACGAGTGCTCTTGGAACTGCTAGTTCAGTGAAAAATATGTTAGTAATGGAACACTAGAGTGTAAAATTGCAAATATGCTGAGTACGTTAATTCCTTCTTGTTCTTTTGAAAGTAAACAAGTTCTAGGAGGTGTACATCAACTGATGCGCGTAATCTTGTAGGTGTTAAATTTTTGTAAAGTGTCGATCATTGCAGTAAAAAGCTAAGGGGGTCGGTCCTGTTATGATATGGCATGTCTGCCTGCTCAATGCGTGCGTTCAAACCGAAACAAACGGGAAGCAAAGCACAAAAGAAGTGTCCCCGCCTACTTACTCGAACACCCGAGCGTACTGCACAATTCGAGGATCTTCTTGTCTCGAAGTCTCCTCTTCTTGTAGTCTGGATGAATCGGGTTGTACAGGAATTCGTTCTCCTTGAAAAAGTCGATGAGTATTTTCTGCCTATCGTTACTCCACAGGAACTGCAAAGAAATATCACACCGCACTGTGACCACAGTAACTGCAAAAGAAACATCCTTGCGTCACACCACACTGCGACGCGAATCATCCCAAACTTCAGACGCCTAGAGCGGTTATTTACGAATTGGAAGCACTAGGTGTGTGAAATCGAAACAGAATTGGATCCGCGCGTGTTCTTTATCGATACATTCCTTATCTTACAGCATGGATTGAAGAGCATTCGCTTATGAAACAGCATCACGCAGCAGCGTCTTACAATCGTGGGAAACAGCGGTACCACAGAAAGCCGGGATCCAAAGCCCGGGTGTGAGAAAATGGTTTAATGAAAACGGCAATCTAGCGTAGACGAATCTTCAAGCAGCGTTTTAAGCACGCTGTGCAACGATCATCATAAAAACGACGACAAATGTCATTGAAAGGCCGTCAAACCCTTTCCTGCCATGGGGACTATGGCGATCAAACCGCTGAACACAATCGCTTGTGGCGGCTCACCGGCTTGTGCTCCATTTTGTACGTGAGATGTGTGTATTAGAGACTTAAATGCGGGCCGCTAGAGTCGGCAACGAGGTGCGAAGGGCAGTTCTGACGGCATTTTTTGTCGACCGCTACCGCGGCCAATGGCCCAGCGAAAACCAAAAAAGAAACCAAAACCTCAAAACGCTGCGCTAGCGATTTGGATGAGCGGTTTTAGAGCAGCACCGCCTTTCTACGAAACTCGTTCGCGCTTTAGCCTGAACCAAAACGCGCTGTTCTTTATTATTGTAGTAGTGGTATAAAAGATAAACGCCTCAATTACGACGCCACGTATGGGAGTTGTTTAATAACATAACAAAAACCCGTGCGTTTACGATGTTACCATAACGATACGCCAGTCACTTCACGCCGGCTGCGCCAAGGGGCGCTGGCTTCAGTTTGTTGTGTTTGTTAGCGAAATGTAAGCCTAACTACGGGAGGATGTTACTTTTGCCCCCGCAAGAAGTTTTGTTATCGTAAATACGGACCGTGGCAAGTCTGGTTACAAGGTAAGAGCCTTCTCCATACCTGCCCTACCGTTTCTTTCGCGTCGCGCTAAGGTGCGACCGGTAAGCAGCAGCTCAAGGGAGTTTACACCGATGCGCGTGTGCTAGTCATGCGTACGCATCCGTTTTTTCGTCCAGCAATTTCGCTGCTAGTACGCAAACCAGCGCGTTTACGGCCACTTTATTGCGTAGTTGCGACAAGTAGCTTTAATACCGACAGGGCGGAAAAATTGTGGCGCTCTCGAGAAGAAGTGCTGATCGCGCGCAGCCGAACTGCGTACACTGACAGATGTTTGTGTTGGATGTGGTCCAAGCTCTTTCAGCATCCGTTTCTTATCTGACAAAGACTTGTTGACAATCGCAGTTTATATATGGACACGGTGAAGTTTGGCGTCGTAACGCTATCCCTCGATGAGCCATGTCCTAGTGAGAGGATGCAAATGAGCTGTTTGTCTTGCACGGTCAATGACAATACATTCACTATCGCATTTTTTTTTTCTTTACTCGCGAGGAACTATAGCACTCGCACGTATTCGTTTAGACCTCCAATTCATTGTCTCCGCGGGCAGTCATTGTTAAATTCCGACGCGTGCAAAAACACCGAGGCGTCTTGCGCAAGTTCCAATCTCTTCGCCCAACCACCGTCATCGCCGAAGTGGCAAAGCACCAAGAAAGCTAACGCTGGCACCGCCTCAAGTTTTATTCGTGTCTTTTGGGGCGGTTATTTTTATTCCGATTCCCCCGAAAACTCGTTTTCAAGCCGCGCTCCGTGATTAAGAAATGCATGCTCGATTGCTCCACCCATTACCGAAAGACGGGGTGTTTTTTTTTTTTTTTTTTGCATTCATTTACAAATGTAAGCGCTTTCTCGGCGATGAATTCAGTGCACGTTTTCAGAGAAACCCACTCGTGTCTTTACGCTGCCGGTTTCTTTTCAAGCCTTGCAAAAGACGTGTTTTTCTCATATGTTCGCATCTGCGCCTTTCTTTAATTTTTTTTTTTTTCACCAATTCTTTCAGGTTCCAGGGATGACCGCTCGCGTAAGCAACCCTCTTGCGTCAATGAACGAAAGAAGGGAATTTTTAGGGGCTCGTTTCTTTGTTTGACACAATCTTAATGAAAACCAGCAGATAATGAAGCCAAGGAAAGTATTGGGGACGTTAATTGTGCTGTTTTAAGTGTATTGTAGTAATTATGATGTAATTGTGAAGAAAGTTAAGTGGATGAAAGGACAACTTGCCGCCGGCAGGGACCGAACCAGCAACCTCCGAATAACGCGCCCACTGCTCTACCATTTGAGCTACGGCAACAGTCATCCTCTTGTCCAGGCTATCGGATATTTATGTGGATGGTTGTGCGTATTTATGTGGATGTGGCGGCAAGTTGTCTGTTCTTCCATTATATTTTCTTCACATTTGCATCGTAAGCACCACTGTGCAGTTAAAACAGTCCAGTTAGCGTCCCTTATACCTTCTCTTGCGTCAAAGTTGCGTCGACTGGTGTTCGCTTGGCTGAAGGCCTTGTGACTGCCACCGACATAAAAACAAGATGCTAGGCAAAGCAACACTGTTTTGAACAATTTTGTTACCTCGTGCGGTGTCAAATACTGATCGTCTTACATTTTTGCTGACAGGAACTCAAACTCGCCATAATTGACAGCACATGTCGTCGCATGGTCATGTCAAGCCATGTTCAAGGCAGGTAATTTTATGGGAGTTTTCAATGATGAATCCATTCAGCACTCAATGGGACAAGCGCGTCTCTCATAATCAGATTATGGTTTTGGGGCTTCAAACCCCAACAATTATTATTATCAATGGGACAAGAGGGGAGGGCGGGTCTGTGTGCATTCCCAGGTGCAGTGCATAATTGGATTTGCCATTATGGCATTGCTGGATCACATAGTTGCTTTATGGCCTTAAGTCTTTCGATGACCCATACTTGTACTTTCAGTGACATTAATAGTCTCTTTTTTTTTTTGACATGCAAAGCCACTCTACATTTGCTTTAAAGAAGTCACATAAAAGGGTTTGTAATTAGTTGGGCCATTTCATACTAACGAAGGCTTCATACCGCGCGTTATGTAGTCGGCGACTGATCACAGGCTTTGAGAGCTTTTTTACAAACTAGAAACAACTGCTTCTGAAATGGCTGTGTTTGTTCAAACTCATAGCACACTCTAATGGTACACTACAACACGTGGTGTTTTTCTAGGTAATCTTCAATTCAACAGGATAGAAAGTTGGGCTATTTGGTACAAATACATCCTTGAAGCAATGCTAAATGTTCAATTCGGTTGCTATCAACAGCTGTAGTTAACACTTAGCACGGCCGGACTAAAAAGGCGCACTAGCGTTTCGTCTATGCCTTCGCAATCGAGCTCAACGCAATGGTAGCGTTTCTCTGCAGTTAGAGCCACCGCTCAATGTGAGGGGTGCGGCAACTCTGCCGTAGTTATAGGTGTTCTTGCTTGCTTCTTGAGGTTTGGTGATTTTTTTTCTCCGTTGCGCGTCTACTTTTGCATGGACCGCAGTCGCAAGCGCAACGGCAGAGTCACAGCGACAACACGGTGGTGCAACGGGTGGTGGGAACAGACGCATTGCAAAAGCTGTAAGACTGAACGCTTGCGCACCTTTCCAGTGCGGCTGTGCACTTGTTTAACTCAGCTTATTATATCTTTAGTTTAGCTGGATATAGCACATTTGCACTGTCTTTAGTTCTACATGTTGACAATCAAAACAGGGTTTAAGACTGTACATCTGTGTCTCCTGCCTACTAATGAAAACATAGTGAAATACAATCTGACAGCACTGGCAAGTCTTGTACTTTTGTTTGCCCAAGCGAATATGAAATTGTACTTCCAACTTCTAAGTTACAACTAAGTGGTGTGATTTCTCACCTCCCTATTTCTGGCCACTAAAATTTAAGTTGCAAGTAGTGCAAATGAAGGAATTATCACTGGAAGTAACGTTAGTTTTCTGCTTCTAAAAGATGTACAAGAAATGTTTTGGGGGTGTTACATGGCCAAAGTTTGTTATAATGAGGTTGTGTCACTATGTATACCCTATAACTTGTTGTATTTGTGCTCGTTATATCGAAGCTTCGTTGCATTATTTGTTATAAACATATATTTATGACACTGTAATAATGACGAGACAACTTTTAAGTTAATTGTATCTACGTTTTGTTATATAGAGGCCTGACATTGTATCTATTCATTCTCCTCAGATGTCTGAAGCGGGCTCCGACGCCGAAGTGAGCTCGGATTCGGACATCAGTTATGACGACTACTACAACTGCCCAGAGGACGGGGAAATCGATCAGCAGGACCAGAAGAAGCAGGATCCCGAGTACTTTGAGTTTGAGTGCCTATCCATCGAGGACGTTGAGCGACTGCTCAACGAATCCGTCGAGTCCATATGTGCTAGCCTCAGCGTGAGTTGATGTGTCATTCTGGTTCACAAAGAGTTCCTTTGTGCCGCAGTTTGTTTGTGGTACTAACTGTACAGATATCGAGGTGTGTTTGCTCTGCTTGTGTTGAGCTGTTGTGGTTCGACGGCACAGCGCGACTCCAAAAGCGACATGGCCTGCGGATACACGTCCTGTTCCACTCAGCCAGCCCTGCTGAAGCCGGGTGGCCTCCTTGGTTTCTGCGATTTGCGTTGACGTTGTGTGTACACACGTCAGCGTTGCTGCTGAGGAACTGTGTTCATAGCACACCGATGTGTGTATTACTGGTCTGACTAAAACAGAGTAAATGTCAAGGTGAAAATGGGAATCTAATCTCTTTGATGGACACTGACAAGCTCCAGCAGTTTATATGCTGTTGCTGTGGTGGTCCTTGTCCCTGTAGGTCTGTAACATATCAGTTCCTCACAGGGCACTACTTTTGTGGCGTAAAGCCTTGCTCCACTGTATATGACCACTGTACAGCAGCGGGGATGAAAGTGGTAGAGCATACGCTTCTAGTGTGGGAGGTATTGGGTCTGATTCCCAGTACCAATGTGCGCCCACTGGTTTCTTTAATGGTACCAGAGGTACCCGGGGCCTGGTGCTCGGTTTTGTGGGTACTCGTATCTCAAGAAGGTGGCCTCTCCTTTCCCCTCCCCCACCAAAGCTGTGCCGTGCTCCCTTATAGGTTGCGGAAATCAGCACCTCTCTCAACCTCAAACCCCACTATCTATGCCACCACTTGTCTTGAATGCTGCATCACACCACAACGCCTCCGTGTGCTGTTACAGAATCATGTGAAGAGCTTTAGTGAAGCACAATAGGCCCTGCTACACTTTGAGTGCATTTGGACAAAACTGCCATGTTTTTGGACCGCTTTCCTTGCTTGGCAAGTTGACTGAATGGCCACAATATTGGGCATGACAAATGAAGCTTATGATATTCTTTTTTTCTTGCCAGTGCTACTTTCATGTCACATGCTTGTGAATTGTTCTGACTGGATTATTTGCTGATGACATTCATACTTTGTCATTCAATGTCATTCTCATTATGAGTAATTTATATTTTGGCATGACACTGAAATGCTTAGGGATTTCCCCGATAGTACATTACATATTAACATAACTGGAGCCCTGTAGTGTGGAACTCTGAGGTTGTAGAGTTGGTTTTCTGGAGACGCCGAGACTCGCGGAGTAGATTTTAAAACTACATTTCATTTCTTTTTTTCAGGAATGCTTTATCAGCGAGAATTGTCGAAAGCGCAGTGTAATTCTCATCAAAATTAGTTGCTACTGAGTTTGATTATTTTCACGTTGTGCTCTCCACTTTCAGGTGATGCCCTCGCTGGCAAAGGTATTGCTCCACACCCACAATTGGAACGCGCAAGAGATCATCCAAAAGTACAAGCAGAATGCAGCGCAAGCTCTGGCAGATGCGAGGATCAAGCCACTGCGATCCGCAGCCGTAGAAATGCAGGTGGGAGACTAATTGCGTATTTGTGTGAATCTGCCAAACCATGTGCTTTTCGAGCCTTTGCACTCGTCATGGTACTTTAGTGTATGCGGTGTCAGTCTGTTAAAGGGACACTAAAGGCAAATAACAATTTATGTCAGAGTGAAAGCTCAATGTATGACAACTTCTAAAATGGCAATATTATCAATAGCAGTGCCCTACTTAACGAGAAATTAAGCTAAATGTATCACATGATGAGCGCCACGAGTGGGACATTTTCAAAGCGATCCCGATGATGTATGAGAGTGCCTACAATAAATCACTAGTAATCAAACTAGCAGCAATAAAAAAAGAACCTTCCGTGCATCAAAAGATGTAATAAAATGCTGTTTGTTCGTTTCCGTTCGATTCATGGAAAAAAAGAACCTCTGTGGCGTTGCCATGGGGAACGGCGCGCGTGGTTCAAAGGTTCTGTTTTCGCTGAACTGCGCTTCGCCCGGTGCCCTGCTTCGCTCATGCGGTCGCGTCTCAGTGGTAGTTTCGGGATCGCGTACTGCCGCGTGTGTTTTGCGCGCTTGTGAAAGTCGCTCTGACAGAAAGTTCGACAAAATGCCGAATGCAACGACGCCGGCACTACAAGCCCTCAGCAGCATACCGCATTCATCGGGGACTCAAGTCGCTGAATTGGAGCCCAGCGTCGCGAGCCAATGTCTCGTTGTCAAGTTCTCCGTCCACATCCATTGCGGCGATTGTGGCAAGCTTCAATGGCTTCGATGGCCGTTGTTGCTGCTGTGGGTCCCGCTACTTTCGCTCTGCTGCAACTAGTGTTGGCGGCCGCGCAGTAAAGGCGGGCAACGTTGGGTACTGCAGCAGTGACGTATGAAAGTCGGATTTCAGGCGGGTGACTTGAAGTGCGCTAATGCGATACGGACCACTAAAACGTGATTTTATTTCAGAATAAGCACTTCCTTGGCATAAAAGTAGCACTACGAGGTTTCTGAACCGCTGTTTCAACAATCAATGTCGACTTAATATTTGCCTTTAGTGTCCCTTTAAGGAGTACTGACACGATTTTGAGACATCGAAAAAGGGACATTTTTCTTTTCCTTGGTATGCAGTGTCAACACTCTCCACACACCGAAGTTTGAGAACACGTATAAAATATTTTAATTTGACTTTGAAGTTTTTGTCGCTGTGTATCTGCAAGCCAGCCCCACTGCAATGGACATTATCCCAGCGAGTCAACACAGTTCGCCTGAGTTTGCGAGCTCTGCGTCCTGCATGCAGCCTAAATTGCAGAAATCACTGTCAGGGTCGCAGGACGACAGTTCACTCATCGTTGTTTATGTGCACCACGAGCAGATGACTGATTCGCTGTTAGTACGTTGAGTTTCTGTATCTCCATGACATCACACTACTATGAAACGTCACCGAGAAGCCGCCCTCTCGATATCGAAACCGAAGGAATCTTTTTAAGATAGGGGTAATTAAAATATATTCGATGCATTCCCAGGCACCACAATACTCGTTTTAGCTTTCTCGACACCAGTATTTTTACTTAGAGCAACAATACAAAATTTTTTAAAATTTGTGTCAGTATACTCCTTTAAGCATGGGGTGCGGATTCAATTCCCGGCCACAGCAGCCATATTTCGATGGAGGTGAAATCCAAAAAACACAAATGCACTTACATTTATGTGCATGTCAAAGAACCCCATGTGGCCAAAATTAACCTGGTGTACCTCATTACACTGTGCTTCATAGTCATAATCATATCATGGCTTTTACGTGTAATGCCCCAGCAACTAATTCTAAATTGTGTTGAATTTCTTTACAAGCACCTGTATTCAATGCTGCTCTAACCAAAGCTATTTACAGGATAAGTTCGTTGTCATAAACCACTGTGTGTGATGCAAAGATGTACTGCTTTGGTGTCTATTATTCTGTCGTGCTATGCTGCGTTGCCAGGTTACAATAGCTTCGCTTGCACAGATGCCCACAGTGTGTGGTGTGTGTGTGAATATTTTTGTTTTCATGTATCACCCTCTTTTGTGTTTTCAGGCAATAAGGAAGAACCCGTCAGTCCAGTGTCCCATCTGCTTGCAGAATTTTTCTGGCGAGAGGTTTAGGGGTCTGGCGTGTGGCCACTACTTCTGCGCAGATTGCTGGGCCATGCACTTTGAAATACAAATCCTGCAGGGCATCTCTACAGGTGCGTGCCCTTTCCAAACTTGAAAAACTGAGTGCTTCCAGAATAATGCGAGTGCAAGCAGCTTATGGGTTAGCCTCTTTTTGAGTAATTAAAAAAATAATTAACAGTATTTTTCTCAACCTGATTGAATTTAGAATAGCATTCTACTGCCATCAACCGGGTATTTTATGTGACTAGAACGAGACATTTAAAAATGAATCTGGCTTCAGGCGAATGGGTCAACTGCTTGAGACAACCTGAGTAAATCAGTTAATAAAGTTTTCTGAAGGGTTTTAGTTGCTAATTGGTCAGGTTTTCTTCTAAGGCCATTTTTTAAAAGAGCAAAGTCCGCTTGACAGCTTTTATGTGCGTGCTCACCTTGTTTAATGTGCATTGAAGGCATCGATACTAAAGTTGCTTTCGCGATTTTTTCTCATTATCTCCAGCCATCGAGTGCATGGCACAGTTCTGCAACATTCTGGTGCCAGAAGACTTTGTCCTGAGCCTGCTGAGCAAATCGGTGCTGCGCGAGAAGTACCAACAGTTTATGTTCTCCGACTATGTGCGGGTGAGTGGTCATGGATGAAGCAGATGCTAAGGAGAAACACTAAATCAATTTTGACCGGTAAAATATGTTTGTAAATAACCTCGTATGTCACAGTGGATGTTGGGCTACGCTATGAGGGCTAGAAAGGCTTTTCAGAACCACATTCGCCAATGAAAAAATTTAGTTTGTCACTAGGGTTCTCCCCATGGTGAGCAGCAATGCAAATGCCGTCCACCGCTTCGCTTCACCACCCATCACTCTGGTTCACCACCCATTGCGACTGATCCCTTTGAATTGTGTGCCCGAGGAGCCAAGAACATGGTAATTATGCACATGGAATGCCAGCAGGCTGTGGCTAATGCCACCTGGTTACATATCAAGGTGTCCGAACAGGTGGCCTTGTGACCCCAAAGGTAGCCAACTCCAGTGCAAGCGCTCAAGCACAAGCGCCCTTGCTTTCGTTTTTTGTGTGCTAATCTTGGAGCGGTGCTAGTGCATTGCAGGCGACAGATCTGTGTTGTAGCTGCCACAAATGCACAACCAGAAATGAAATGTGGATGTGTGTCGAAAACGATATGTTTGAAATTCCTAAACATAGGTAACATCACACCTCTAGCACCCCCCCCCCCCACTTTGCTTTCAAAATGTCCACCCCCTCATAAATTTCTGGGGAGAAGGGTGTTTGTTCACATATGCAACAAAAACTATGAAGGTGTGCATTGTGTAACCTCATGCAGCATTAAGTCTTGCTCATTTTGGTATGAAATAGGGACATACTTATTGCATGAAAGGCAGCACTAATATGAAAATCTATACAACTGACAGCATAGTAACATCTCTGCGACGATCTGGCACATCGGACCACTAGCATACCCGATTAAAGCTTGCATGTAGTACTAGGATCCTGAAAGCTCAGTTGCACACGAACAACATGCGATTTGACGTAAACTTGCATCTCTAAGTTGTAGTTTTTAATGTGTAAACTTAATGTGGTTATTTCATAGAAAGCGTTGTCAGTAAAAAACAGCAGAACTGGGAAACGTGCATAGTTACACTGGTACAATTGCATTACTATTGAAACTTTCGCAATGTCGCCTGCCATGTGTGACACAGAGTATAGAAGAAAATAATCAATTCTCTATATTTGGGCTGCAGTAATGGTTCTCGCAACTTGCTACTATTTCCATCTTCAACAGAGTCATCCCGAGCTGCGTTTCTGCCCTGGTCCCAACTGCAACGTCATTGTCCGAGCCAAAGAAAACAAGAGTAAGAGGGTGGTCTGCAAAAACTGCAAGACGACATTCTGGTAAGTGTTCTCTTATGCGCGTAGTCGTTGAGATTTTGCCACCACAGTGTTGTGGCAGGGGGATTAGCTACGGCATTAAAGCGATTTTAGAACGACCTATTTTATTAGGGGCGAAGCTCCTTAGGGTGTGGGTCGTTCCCTCCTCTGTAGTAGTAGTAGTAGTATGTAGCCAGCTCTAGTTTAATGAATTGCTCACTAGATGGCGTTTCATGTATTTCTTAGAGTTGCTGTTTAAAGATGACAGATGGCACTTGTATAATGCGAATGGCGCACATCATTGGATGCCTGCGATCGTAAAAGACGCTCGCTCTTGGCGCGCTTTCTCTTTCGCTCGGAGTCGCCGGATGGAGGCAGACAAGGTGCTCACTCTTGGTGTGCTTTCTCTTTCGCTGTCACCGGATAGAGGCAGACAAGGCACTCGCTCTTGGCGCGCTTTCTCTTTTGCTCGGGAGCGGACACTTTCCTGCATTTCACCGATCACAAAGTGGTGATAATGAAGGGACCACGTAAACCAACAGTACAATAAAAGTTTGATGTTTAATATATACACGGTGTTTCACACTCTTTATATGATGTACTGGGCGAATTTCACGGAAGAGTTTCACGGTTTACTGATGATTCCCTCCGGAGCTTCGCCCCACTCATCATCATTCACCCTGTGGATATGCTGTGATTTTTTAAGTTTGAAATCCAAAGTTGGGGAATCGACTTGCAATTGAAACCAAAACTGGTACTACAGCCAGTAGCGGGAAGGCGAACGAAATCAGGTACGCTGCGGCGTGGTTACAACACTACGTTTGCTTTCCGGCTGTACAGTCAACTGCCGATTTTTCGGACGCCCGATTTTCCGGACATGCTCGAAAATTCGGACGCTTTCGCGGCACCGTCACCAGCCCCATAGACATATTGTACTACTTATAACTTGCACCCTACTGCTATTCAAATTTTGATACTATTCAAGGTTTCTTCCACTTCATTTCAAACCAAAAAAAGTCACATTCACTCATACCTTGTTTCAGTCCTTAAAAATATTGTGCAAGGCTCATGACAAAAATGCTCATTTTTCATAATATGTGGTACATTCTATTCGAACTGTTTGATTTGAAATTATTCGACCAAATCACTGTTCGCTTTGGATTCGCTTCGAACCTCAAATTTACTATTCGCCCATCCCTAATTTGTGGTAATAGTTCTGGCTTGTAGCTTGATGTTTACTTTGGCATGAAACATTGTACACAGCTGCGTTATTTGTCGTAAGGGGCCAGGAGACGGAGCAGAACATGTACACTCGAACCTCAATATGACAAACCCGGCTATAAAGAAATATCTGTTATAACGAAGTAAATGAAGAATAGTCTTGGAATAGATACAGTGTTAGGAATATACGTTTATAACTAGCTTTCAGATATAATGAATTTATTTTCGTGTAAGATGTAACTTCGTTGTTAGTTTGAGTGTATATACTTTATACGTTATGTTTGTTTCTTGCTGACAGCTTTAGGTGCGGGGGCAACTACCATGCGCCGGCAGACTGTGATACGATCAAGAAGTGGATCACAAAGTGTGCCGACGATTCTGAGACTGCCAACTACATCTCTGCTCACACGAAGGATGTGAGTGGTGCAAATTCAGTGCTTCTTTTGCTTTTAACTCACGACCATAAAAACTTGCACGTGCAGTAAGTAAAGCTCGTTAATTCGACCCCTGTTCATTCGGAAAATCAGACAATTCGGATGTGTTCCCTTGTCCCGGCTAGCATATGCGTTGTTAAATGGCATTAAACTCGCAAATTCGGTCACATTTGGCTGTAACCCAGTTAATTCGGACGATTCTCGGAGCGCGGTGAACACGATGTGTCGCAAAAGAGCGAAAACAGCGTTCGCAGACAACCTAAACGAGGCGGCGCTGTCCACATCGCTACCTTCATCTGTTAGTGACCATTGTTTTGTCCACATGCAGATCCGGCACTCCGCTGCTTTACTTTAACTTGATGCAATGTGCGCGCAATGCCACAAAACTCATACATGACAGAAACTGTTGAAGAGGTAAAACCTCTTCAACAGTTGTTGGTATGCTGTTGGTATGCTGGCACAAAACTCTTTTGCTACATCGCGAATTATCGGTTGCCGGCCATTCTACCTGTGAAAGAACTATCGTCACGTGCGTGGGGGTGGTGGTGGAGGTACGTAATAAGGCAGGGGTGCAGAGCAAGTTTCGGGCTTAATTAAACACGGGAGTCTGGCGCCGTGGTTGCATTGCGAACGAAGTTGCAGGATGACAAAAATAGTGGCTTTTACACTGCTCTTATGCAAAATAAGTTTGCGATTTACGTATTCATCAAGAAAATTAAAGTGTTGGTGTAACAGACATTCGTGTATTGTTTTCTTGATACTTTCGATAATTCGGCATTCGGTTAATTCGAACATTTTTTCTGGTCCCGCGAAATGCGAATCAACGGGCTTTTACTGTAGTACGTGGCTTTCTGATAAGATTTTGCCATGTCAAACCAGAGCTCTGCTCTGCTTTTTCCATCCATCCTTGTCCTGGATGCATTTCAGTGTCACTTCGTTGGTTCCTTCAGAAAAACTGCTCCAAGGATGTGGAACTGAGCTAGGGGTTATATCAGATTGTGCACCTCCTAAGTTGCTTGAACTTGATGTTTGTACGGATAATCTTCTCAAGGATTTTGTGCAGAAGCGCTACAACTGGATATGATTTGGCATGCCTTCAGTGACGTCGTCTGAGTGTCTTTAATGGGCTTCCCCAGCTTCGCAGTGCCATTGGATTGCGGAAACGTGGGCTGGCATTCCAGAAGACTCCAGTCATTCAATCAGTCAGTCAATCAATCAATCAGTCAATCAGTCATTCAAAGATTATTGCACCAGGAAAATGTGGATTGTCCTTACGCTGCTCTATGTCCCCTGACTGGGTCCTTAAAGACCCTAACATTGACAGCATACAGTGTTCACAGTAGAAATATGGTATGCACGAGATCATAATCACGATGTACTATGTGTGTTATACTTTATTGATTGATGTTTGCCTTCGACAAAAAAATTGGTGAGCACGTCTGAGGAGCTGGATACATAATTACAGAGGACATTACCTGTGTGATGGACAAAGTGTGCTCTAAGAATAGAAATGATGAGTCAGAATTGCATGTATGTTCAATAAATAGTATTGAAGAATTGTTTCTAGCGCACATTACACTCAAGCCTCATTATAACAAAGTTGCATCTGCCACGAAAATAACTTCGTTATATCTGAAAATTCGTTATAAACATTTATTTGTAACACTGTAGCTATGACAAGACTATTCTTCATTTACTTCGTTATAACCGATAATTCATTATATCCGTGTTCGTTATAACGAGGTTTGAGTGTATATGTGGATGATTTTTTTTTTTCTATTTCACAACATCAAAATTTCCCCCTCAAATTTAACTTCTTGTGATGTTATGCCAAAAGGAAAAGCTATGGAGGCGCCTAAGAAATTGTTATGCCATGTAAATGTGAGAGCCATTCATCACTGTTACCTGTGGCAACTGTGGCGCAGTGGCTAACATGCTCAGCTGTGAAGTGGTAGTTGAATTTCATCGTGTCCATGTTATTTTGAGTTATACGAAGATGGTGTAATTTGTGCATACTGTTTCTCCTGCAGCCTTTTGTTGACAACCAAGTACACAATGAGCCATACAATGAGTACACAATGAGCCAAGTAACGCTTTTACATTAAAAAGTCAGTGTCAATTTGGCAATAAATGCGAGAGAAATGTGTTAGCATTGCATGAGGGATGAGGAAATGGTGTGGCCAAGCACCTCTAGATTCTTTTTTTTTTTTATGTTTCAAATGAATAACCAAATCATGAAATATGTGTACGACACATTTTTCAAATCTGAACACTGGCAGCGTAGACACGTTTAGATATTTATCTACTTTTTATTTTTCTATAAAACCTTTGGGAAGTAATAGGTTCATCCAAGTGCTTGTTGCAACGATCATTTAGCTACAGATATGATTGAGCGTTAAATTTTAATGTGACAGCGCTAAAGAGCTCGTTTCGCAGAAATTCCGGCGTCAGCGTCGTCGTCTTTGGTTGTGAGCAAAAAAGCAGGCGGTGGCCGTGAGCGAACATTCGAGGTAGATGCAAATAAAGATAGGAGCCTGAGGGCACCCACACTTTAGCTTTCCTTGTGACGCGGTTTAGGTCTCCACCAAGAAGCGAAGGCAGGCTAGAGATTGGGAAGGCAATAGTATGTGTGTGCGTGCGTACATGTGTGCAGATATCGCTGTTGCGTTCAACTCTTAAAGGTGAAGTTTAAGGGTCCCCCAATTTTTTCTCTTTCTCTTGCAGTGTCCAAGGTGCCACATATGTATAGAAAAAAATGGGGGTTGTAACCATATGGTAAGCACTCATTACATACAACCCTGCTTGTAAATATGTTGACTAGTAATACTGGTTTCACACTGGCATTTTTGAAGGCAATCTTCACTAGAAAAGCGTAGTGTGGCCTGTGCAGAGTAGTTCATTGATAGTGAATAACCTACAATGCTTATTGCGTTCATTGGTCATTCAGTATGAATGACTGACATTCATTCATTATGAGTGTTCAGCAGATTCAGCATCTGACAGTGATTGGAGCACTAATGTCAAGAGTAGAAGGCTCTGTTAGCTAGTTACTGCATGTTCTCACATGCTACCCGCATGGACTACACTTAAACCTCATTATAACAAAGTCGCATCTGACACGAAAATAACTTCGCTATATCCGAAAATTCGTTATAAGCATATACTCGAACCACTGTGTCTATTACCCAAGCTATTCTTCATTTACTTCGTTATAACCGATAATTCATTATATCCGAGTTCGTTATATCGAGGTATGAGTGTACTCCGCTGTTACACCACCAGCATCGTTTTCATCCAGTCTACATCCAATGATTGAGTTGTCTATTAACACCTAATTGGCTGAACATGACCCTGTAGCTTTTGCTGCACTGTGCATGGTAGGTAAGGTTAAGTAAAGTGCAAATGTGAGATGCTCTGCGCTAGGCAAGTTTAGACTTTAATAATTTAAAAAAGTAATTGAATATTCGCGTCACTCACAGTCTTGGTTGTATTTTGTCAATTTTAGAAGCGTTTCATAATGCAGTTCACCATGCTTTTTTTTCCTCTTTTGCAGCAATGTTACAGTTGTAAATATGATTTTTGTTGGATGTGCCTCGGAGGTACGTGTGCTCATCACTTTGTGTCTGGGGTTCGGTTTTGTGGCTGGGAATAAACGTGTTGGCAGTTGAGTTTGAGTCTCGGAGCCTAGAGGGACAACTGAATACATACCTGCCAACTCTCCTGATTGTGCGGGCATGACCATAAAATCTTCCAAAGAGCAGCACCATGAAAAGAAAATGATAATAAGGACATCATTGCTAAAATTTTCTGATTTTGTGCAGGATGTTTTAGTGACTTCACTGCAGTGCGCTAGTGTCATGCAGAAGAGTGCATTAAGATTGGTAAGGGCGTACTAGCTGATACAGAACAAAGCAGATTTTGTCCCTTAACTACGCACGCTTGCAAGCACCATTAATTATGAGCACCAGTATCACTGATGTCTACAAACTTTACTGGCAATCATTCTTTTATCACAGTCGGTGCAGCCCTGAGAAACAGTAAATTAATAAGTGCACCAGTTTTCGCCTGTCACGTCTGTCACTTGAGGGAGTCAACTTTTCGGCATGTGTTTCTCATGAAGTACGAAGAGGGTAACAGATATGTTGCTATAGTAACAGTTTGTCAGCCATTTTCTTTGTCCTCTCAGTCGTTCATTATTCACGTTACATTTCCTATGTCTTCTTGTATTTCCCTTGAAATCTAAATTAACAGCATCTTACTTGTATCGCAAGGCATGCGGTTGAAAACATGGCCCCTGTTGTGCATGCGTGCAGTTACCTTGCCAAGTTTTTAATGCTTTGCCCCCCATTCTTTGTTGCAGACTGGAGGACACATGGTAGCGAATATTACGAATGTAGCCGGTATAAGGAGAACCCCAACATAGCCAACGAATCCGCCCATGCGCAAGCAAGGGAAGCTCTGAAGAAGTACCTCTTCTACTTCGAAAGGGTTTGTACACTTATTTATCGAGGCCCGCCATATTTACGCAGATATATAGTACCGGGTTTACGTGTGTGTTGCCTGTGTGTGAAATTGCCATCTTCAGAAAGCATTTCACATTAATTCAAAAGCACATGCAGACCGGTAACAAAATTTCTCGGTCGTGTGTAACTCTCAGTGCCACCAAGTTTACGGGGCAGAAAAGTTGTCAGCTTTGTATAGTGGCCAGATGGTAATTTTGACCGTGCCATAAGCACCTAAATGTTCATTTATAATTGGGAGCTTGAAATAACAGATTTTCCAATAGATAAGTGTCTATTCCTCGGTATGATAAAAAACAAAACATGAAAAGTTTCTGTGTGTGAAAGGAAAAAATTGTAAGCGACCTGTTCATAGCACAAAGTTGTAAAGGAAATCCCCCCGGACTTTTCAGAAGGAATGCTTCTGACATGACGGAAAATTTGATTTTCCCTGTCTGAGGTTCGAACTTTACCAAGTTCCTGTACACTTGTACAGTACTAACGAATTGAAAATGGGACAATTTAGGGCTAAGTAAAGCACATACTTTTGTTTCCACCATCTTTAGTTCGGGTCATATCAGCGTAATTTCGACTCGAACGTGTAGGTCAGAGCCAACATTATCTTTAGAGAGCAAATTCATCGTAGCATAACGTGGTTATCTCGAACAATTGCGCATACTAGTTGTTATACTAAAAAAATTTGATGTTGTGTTTGAATCCGTGAGTACTGTACACTGGCATGTAATCTTTCCAGTTTGTAGAATTTTTAACGATTGTGCTGTCACTGCAAGCAAATGGACGTCAGTACATGCACCGAAATCTTCATACTTGCATAGAACTAGACTGCCACGTCGTAGACACACTGTTCCTTGCAGCCTGGGCTATAAGAGCGGTGCTTGTCTTGTTTTGACCAGTGGGAGAATCATGCCAAGAGCCTCCGCCTGGAGGAGATGACGCTGAGCGCCATCAAGAACCGCATCAATGCCAAGGTGATGGCGAACGAGGGAACGTGGATTGATTGGCAGTACCTGCTTGATGCGGTCGCTCTCTTGGCCAAGGTGAGGACTTCCAAGTCTTGGCTCTGGCTTGTCTGGCAACGTTTTCTTTTAATGGGCGTACCTTGCGAAGTGTGTATTGCCGCGCGTACTTGTTTTTCTCTGTGACTGGGTTTCAGCAGCTGTTTGTTGCCGATTGTCACAAGCCACACCTCGCTGTATTATTGGAACCATCTCGAATGTTCTCAATAATTCTGATCAGATTGCACGCGTTACGTGAATGGGGGAGTACATTCTAGAATGTGCCGGAAGGTATTGTCAAGACTCGCATGTAAACTACACGTCAGATCCGTAGATGAGATTTCGATTACTCGCAGCTGTGCTCACAACCAATGTTGTACTGTGAGTGTTACCTGCTTTTCTGGGCGCATGTCTGGCTGATGAAAAGTTAAATTTTTAGTTGATGCCCCGGCTACTGAATTTTGCTTCCAGGCATCTTTATCAGGCAACCATCAAGGCTTTTAGAGTTTCGTGTATCTCAGATAAGCTTTTGCTTTGTATTAATACACTGCCATATGGTGTTTAGTTGCTATGGAAATGTGTAATGTGCCACACCCTGGGGAGTAGGAAAGGGGTGGAGGAGGGGTGCTGCCTGCTGTATCAGATTGACTCTTATCCATTTTTGTTAGCTCAGGATGTGTAGACGTCACTCTTGAATGTTCCCATGTGAGACATCATGCAAGGAACAGTGCGCACAAGTTTGTGCTGCTTGTACGTAACAGTTCTGCCAATCAATGGATGGGATAAATGACTGCATCACCTGAAGCAACTTGACACATCAATTGCAGTTTCTACTGTTTTTCATTGCCTTTAAAATACTTTATGCGATACGAAAGGTCATTATCATCCTTATGCGTCTTTCTGTTGTCTTCATAGATTTCTGTCGGGGATGTTGGGTGCATTTAAGAATCCCAGAGTGTAGTTGTTTAAACGATAATATGCCCTTGCGATCGATAAGTTTTTGTTGTGCAGCATAATTAAATGCCGAAATATGTACAATTTTCAAGAGTGTGGGATAAGTTTAGAAGGTGTCTGAATGTACGTGTTTGCCCCCATTCATTTTCGTTAACCACACCTGAGTGCACTGTTTTTACATCGGAGCTGTATACCTCTCATTGGTCTGAAAATTTTGTGGTGCCAGCACAATACTCCTATAGTGCGTACAGAAATTCGGCAAATCCCACTACTCACCACAGGCGCTCGTGAGTTTGCAATCGGGCATACAGCGTAGAGCTCGGTATTCATTTCTATAAAAAAAACACAAAACAAGTACCGAAACCGCATGATGGATGATAAGGCGCCTGTGAACAATGGGAACAACCTCCCACGCGTTCCCGGTGAAGATTAGGTTGCAGCTGCTTTGCACTTCACACGAGGGCTTCGAATGACGTCAAATGGCCCTTCCTTCTCCCTGCGTGTGTTTCCCGCTTTCAAATATAAAAGGGAGACCCATCTAGTAACTCATTCAGTTCATTCTAAGACTGCCATCGGTAGACCACGAAAATTAGACACCAGAAGAACAGCGTGAATACAATGCTCGACGAAAGGAACAAATTCGTCTTGCTGAAAATGGTCGCGGGACCAATCATGGTCTACCACAGCGACCACAAAGTGATTATCACTACCATTACTCTAAAGTAATAATACAACATACCCCCATCAGCATGTGTGGTGTTTGATACAGCTTCACTGGACATTCATGTTCGCAGGGCGGGATGGCGGCCAATTTTTTTGTGAACTTGTTTTATAAATGCCCTGTGAGCTTTGTACCTAAAACAAACAAGTGACAAAAGCAGGCCAAGAAATGTGGACTGTCACGAGAAAACTGGGGACTGGGTCATGTGCTATGCCGAGATTACGTATTGACTACTGACGTGCTTTCAAAAGTTTGTGTAGAGCAATCAGTGCAGGGGCATAGCATGTGCAGCAGTTTGTGGAAAAGCATGTGCGTTCTTTCATTGAACACATTCTGATGCATCTCTTGTTTCAGTGCCGTTACACCTTACAGTATACATACCCTTATGCCTACTACATGGAACCTGGGCCTAGGAAAGAACTGGTGAGACCGATACATCGGTTCTTCTTTTAACAGGCGTTACCTTCCCTATTCGCTTATTGGATGAGGCGTTGCCCTGCTCATCATAGGGGCTCAATTCCTGGCCAATGCGGCTGCACTTCCTCGTCGCCCTTTCATCCATCACTGTGCTTGCTCACTCGGTTACGGAGAGGCACATTGACGCTCAATGCAGGAATGGTCGCCTAAGAGCTGCGCACTGAAAAAAAAAACCAAAAATACATGCAAGAATATTCCACAATGGAAATTTATGTCCTCGCTAGTCATCGCCGAGACTGTAGCATATAAGTGGCCACTGCGGCATTTGTGATGATAATTTGCTTATCGCAATTCTGTGTGTATTAACCCTTGTGCTCTTGTTGACGAGTATAGTCATGAGATTTTGTACCAAAATGACCGATGACGACTATACTCATCATCAACAAAAATTGGTCCTACGTAGAACGAATGGCAACTACATTCGTCATAGTTGTGTTTTTTTAACACTAGGTGGCCGCACTTGTCCATGTTGTGCCATTTGTGTCTCGGCTTTCATTTTCTAGCTCTCTTTCATGGTATTGCCATGCGGTGAAGCCATCTTCCAGTTACCTTTTCTTTTTACGCAATTAGTGGAATGAAGGAACCCCATTGAATTGAAAGAATGGCACCGTTTCATTCAGAAAAAAAGTTCTACAAATTGAGCGAAAAAAAGTTTTTGTTAAGTTTGGTACAATTTTCTTTTCTTACGGTAGCGAAGGGCTTAAAGACGAAAGCATTGAATGCCTAGTCAACGCGAAAAGTGACCAGCGGCAGCACAAGTGATGCGAAAAATTATCCTCGTGTGATGACATCGTCACGACGACGCAGGTCGCAAAAATTTGTGACATCATCATGCCATCACATGACATCGCCGCTTGCCCAAAAGCGGATTAATCCCGGAGTCGTTGCTAAACCACGTCAGGTGCAGAAAGCTTCCAATGCCTCCGATCCCTGAGGCAATGCAGAACCAAGATAGCTTTCGACTTCGAGTCAATTCAGGCAAATGCATAAGTGACTGTAGGACTTTTTTCTCCTCTGCCTGTTCTGGTAAGCAAAGTTAAATGAGAGCATTAGATCGATTAAAGGTGATACAGTGAAGGATTTACGACACACACTAGATGTGTAATTTATACCTTGAGTTTGGTATTTACTCAGTTGTTTTTATATACTACTACTGGCCAAAATAACATGCTGAATATTTAGTAATAAAAAAAAAAACACCAGTGCCATAGGTGGGCCAAGAGCCCAAGAACTGAAGTGTGTGCAGTGTGACATTTTACTCGCAGCTTGAGAGATAACAAATTAATGCCAAAAGGACAAAGGACACAGTGCTAATTATCTGGTTCCTTCACTGTGTCCTTTTTTTGCACTAATTAGTTATGTCTTGAGTCAGTTTGTACCAACTAGCCCAACTCTCATCTCTAATGTTTGCAGCCGCTGCAATACAGTTCTGTGTTTTGAGCGATGCGCCCCATCTCACATGGAAGTTTATCTGTTTTTTCGTTGCACTTCTTGAGTTTTCATCCAAGAAACTTTTTAACATGTGCGTGTCTGTTGTGCGAGATCAGCCAATAGAGATCATCGTTCGTCCAATGTGTCCTTGAAAAAAAAGATGTATAATAATGTTGTGTGACAGAATATGCAGGAGAGAGAAACGATTTTATTCCAGGTCAGACCTAAGATCTATTGTTTGTATCTTGAATAATTGCAGTTTGAATACCAGCAAGCAACGCTGGAAGCAGAAATAGAGAATCTCTCTTGGAAGGTGGAACGCGCAGAGACGACAGACAGAGGGGTATATATTTTTATTTTATTTTTGTATAGCAGCCTTTCATGTAGCCGGCCATGCAGTTTCACTTGCAGTGAGCTGTGTGCATGCTTTTTGCATTCGTGCCTTCTGTACACACTGGATTGGGTTGGCTTGGCTTGTCTTGGCTAGCCAGCGGAAGACAAACCAACCTTATTCCCTGTGATATCTTGCATATAGACCCTTTTCATAAATACGCCACCTGACGGTGGGCTTTTCGTCAGTTTCGCTTCGCAAAGGAGCGTGGGATAGTCAGCGCCATCGTGAGGGCATGGGAAGCGAGCCGTCAAATGCGTGAGTGCTGTGATGTTTGTGTTGGCGGCTAGTTCTCCGTGTCATACGCTGAAATCTCACCGTTTGCGTGCTTGAACGAGCTCCTAGTACTCTCCGTTGGTCTTACTGAGGTGCTTCCGATGCACAATGAGCAACATTTGTACCCTTCAACGGGGTGGACGAGCAGTTTGGCTCGACTGCCGCGGTTGCGGGACCGTGACCACAGCTAACTCGCGTGCGTGCCCGGACCGGGAGAAAAAGGCTCGCCGAAGCTACACACTTCTCCCGAAGGAAAGGAAGGACGTCACTGTCGCGGAACTATGCGACCGCAACCGGCGAAAATCCTGTCTGCCGCAAGCCACACCACGCAACTATTTTCCGGACGCCGCGCGTTGGGTTTATGTGTATGCAGTGGCGTAGCCAGGGAAGGGGGGGGGGGGGGGCGGGGGAACACCGGGCCCGTGCCCCCCCGCCCCCGAAATTTTTTTGCCATGGCACCCAGAGCATAAAATGACATCCGCCCACATCTGCCTGCCCGGCCCCCACTTCAGATCAAGGTGGTCCCCCCACCCCCCAGAAAAAAATTTCTGCATACGCCCCTGTTTGTATGTACTAAAAAATGTTGACACGTGGCTTACGATATGCGAGTACTGTCGCTACTAAATGAACGGTACGCAACTTGATCTTTATTTTTCTTGCTGGCCTTACGAACCCTCGCAGTATTTCTGCACAATCAATCGCAATTCACCGCATGGAGGCACTCGGGAGAAGACTATTCATTCGTAAAAACGATGCTACACATGGCGCTGTGAAATAAGCACGTCCGTTTCTGTAGCGCGTTTACAAAACGGCGGCCTTCCGCACGTCCGTTTGACATCACGTACGGAGAGAGAGCACGTGCGTTTGTTGTTCACGTTTTATCGCGTACCTTAATTATCGCTGTTCTCGTCGCGATATCCTCGACGGTGGCACATGGGAACGCAGCACGTCTGCACCATTGCAGCACGCCGTCTGTACGAAAAACGTTGACGACTGTTCACGATTCGGCGGTGCTGAAATGTCGCGCACTGGCACGTTGCCGAAGCCTGCGTCGTCTGCTGCGGTGCCCTCACAATGGCGGCGGACAGTAGTTTGCGTGCGCGGCGCTAGGGGCGCCCTTTTTCGAAAAGGGTCTATTGACGCTTTCCCTCCCATTGGCAACTATAGTCATGAGATTTTGTACCAAAATGACCGATGGCGACTGTACTTGTCATCAACAAAAATTGGCGTAACATGGAACCAATGACAACTCTACTCGCCATAGTTGTGTTTCTTGACGCTAGATGGCCACACTTGTCCATGTTGTACCATTTGTGTCTTGGCTCTCATTTTATTGCCATATTTTTAACTCAATTGGTGAAGTAAAGGAACTCCATTAGATTGAAATAACAGTACCACTTTATTTACAAAAAAAAGGCTCTACAAATTGAGTGAAAAATATTTCCTGTAAATTTGGTAGTACACTTCATTTTTTACTGTAGAGAAAGGGTTAACAATGCTGAGACTTGCATATTAACAGCTGTGAGCAAGAATTTTGTGGTTTAGATTTGTTTCCAAGTTTCGTTTCTATCAGGCTGTCAACGATTTGCAGAACGCTTTCTAAAAATGAGCCCTGCCTATTGCCGTGGGGCTAGTTTTCTGACATAGCTGTGAAGTGCTGCCTTGAGGCCACCTTTGCAGATCGAAATACGTGTTTTTCATCTCGACTTTAGCTCCAAATTTAAAAGAAAATTTTGTGCAGGTTATACGTGACAAAAAACGGATAATAGTAAGCACCGTCACATTCTTATCAAGTTGTTCGTTTCAGGAGCTAGAGAACCAGATGGATGTCGCCGAGAAGAGGCGTTCAATTCTCCTCAAGGACTTCCTTGTCTAGCAGGCCAGAAGGCTCTAGTCACCTGTGCGCTGACACATGACTGTCGTATCGGCACACCTGAAAAAAGCGGAACACCGACGCCGTCGTGCCGGGAATTTACTGAAGATGCTCGACGCGGGACCCCCGCTACTAATCAGTGGGCGCCCTACCTCATCGTCATCCCGTCTTTCACGTTTTGCAGTCGTGGGCGTACATTCGGGGCGCGAAACTACAATTAGGGATTGCTCATCCTCCCGAATGGTAAATTGTCTTTGACAGAATGAAAAATGCAGGAGGCTTTACACATACACACACACATATACACACACTTGCAGCATTTTGTTGGATAGAGTAAGAAAGCTCAATTCGCAGTGACAGTTACAAAGCGTTCCAGCATGATTTTTAAAAAAATGAGTCTAGCGAGAGTTGAGAGAGCCACGGAGCAAGAAATGTTTAGGAGTTTTAACTCGGCTATTTGCGGCGACCAGATAATGTCACGCTCCCGCAGAGACTCATCACGCTAGCAGCATGTGCCGGCCAACATGGAAATTGTTGAGTTCGGTTGCCAAGGAAACCAGTCGTGCATTGCTCTTGTACAACCGCAGACACTGAGCATGGCCGCACAGTGCGTTCAGCTGTGTGCATTTTCTTTCTCCGAGGCCGCAGGCCTGACAAGTTCTACTGACCCCTCCTACCCTCTAAAAGACACCAACAAGAACTTTCGCTGCTTGACTTCAGCTCAGCAGCACAAAAAAAAACAACAACAACAACAAAATATTAGCATGCCACTGGTGCCTCCTTTGGCCCATGCTATTTTTGTGACATTATCTGGTCGCCCACACGCGCCTGTACTGATGGGAGTTTCGTGTCCTAAATATTCTTGATGCGTGGCGAGGGCATTTTTGTCAGGTTTCTGGGCATTGTGTGCTGCTTGGAAACGTTCCCGGCAACGCGATCTACTTGAAGGCTGTGTTGTTGATCGGTTGCATTTATCATTAATTCCCAATTCTGCATGGCTTTACAGGTTAATTGATATGGCCTGTTTGCTATGAAGTAATGGTACTGTTGCGATTGTGTTCCTGTTCGTTCATTGTCAGTGGTCCAATCGATGCTTCACCCATGTTATCAACACGATTGGCTGTCTGTGAACGGTGGACGATAAGAAAAGAGTAAGACTTGAGCATGAGTAATATTTTTTGTTAGACAGTCAAATCTGGATATAACAAAGTTATCTTTGCAGCAGAAAGCCTTGTTATATAGTCGGACCTGAATATACCAGTCAGTAAAATCAGAAACTTACTTCGTTATATCGAAATTTTGTAGTATACATATTCAGCATTTATGCAAAGTGCGGTTGCCAACATATTCTCTCTTTTACGCGTAATGTGCTGGAAAAATGTTTGGCCACACTGCGAGTTGAGGAGTGCAGTTCATTTTTCCACGACAAAGTGATAGTAGAGTAGTACGTTCGATTCCTTTTGCTCTACGGTGTTTTTTTACTGACTGCCAGCAACATTTCTATGTGAAAGGTAGCCGCAAAAGATGCGCTCAATTAATGTTTGCCGATTTTCTATTTGTCATAGAGGAAGGTGTGCGTATGCAGTGCGCAAAATTTTTGTTAGATCAAAATGACGGCTCGAAGTTACTTTGCGATATTGCGAAAGAGAAATTATGGTTTTCAGTGCACCTAAGATTGGAAAGGTAAGATAGTTTGTTACATCATGAATTTCGTACAGTCGAGGTTTGTTATATCAAAATGTGACTGTAGCAACTCTTATATTGTTAATCATGAGTCAAAAAAGAGCAGAGGGCAGGTGGTCGCAGACAGAAATAAGGCACAGTGAGTGTGTAGTTTCTCGTCCTATTTTTAGTTGAGGATGCTGCTGCGGTTGAAAAAGACCACAAGGTTCATAGACCTGCAATATCTTTGTGCTGAACTCCTGCTCATGCAAAGTCCATGATTTTCGCAAGTTTCTTGCCCTTCTAACATGGCAATGGTATGCTTCTTGGACTGATGACATGACTGGCAGCCGGTTGATGCGCTCTGCTACAGCTAGAGGCAGGCCTCAAAGGTTCATTGCTTTCCACTCAACTTGGTCCTGGAAATTTGCGTGTGCACCTTTTCTTAATGGCAAAAGTAAAATTTTGACCGGTTTAGTTGGTTGCTGGCACTTCAGGTGTTGTCTCCGTAAAATCAAGCAATCGAGAACACAGCCTTCGGGGTTCATGCTCTCTGTGATCGAAAATCATTGCTGGAACGCTGAATAGAGATTGCTGTACCGCAGAAGTGACCTCCAAGAATGCATTCGACTGAAGATACAAACTCTAGCTCTCTTTATAATAGGATCATCACCGCAGAGAGTAAAAATTATTGGCTGTGAGCTACACTTGCATTGCCAATCGAGAAATTAGGTCTTCTTATAAGTGTCTTCTCCAACTAAGTGTTGCACTATACTCGCAGACAACTTCTAATGGCAGTGAAGGGACAGCTACAGGGGCAGAGCTTCTGCACGTGTGCTCCTATGCGAAGTAGTCTAGTCTGGCACACGCTTCGTTCAGCATCGGAAAGTGATGGCTTCGCGGCATAAGCGTTGCATGGCACTTGATTTGTCTGGTTTAACGACCAATTGTAGGTGAAATTTGTCGCGAGTTAGGCGGAAGAATTGGAAGGAGGTGGACGCTCGCCTGAAGACGCCGACTGCGCTTACCGTTTGAGGAGCACGTGAAAGGCATGACTTTCTTATGCGTGCAAAAACGCGAAATGACAACGTCTTATGTTTAAAGAAATGTAATATCTCACTGGTGCGTGCGCTGCATCCTGTCTCAAAGCTTTTTGTACAAAATGAGGGATTTTTGCTTCATTTCTCGCGTACAAAACGCGGACGCAGTTGTGGAACAACATTCATTAGCGGTAGCGTTTGCGCAATTCGGCTCTGTAGCCTTTGCGTCATTGCCAAGAAATGTTGTACGCGAGTATAGAGCAGCAGGCTGCATTAAAAGTTACGTGTTGAAGGCATGTCGCGAAAAATGTGTAGGAACGGGAAGTTCCCGTCTTTGCACTGCCTGTTGTCGCTAAATGACTGCGCTGGCAGACTGAAGCCTTTTGCACCCTGGCATTATCTGATGACTGCACAGAAACACTCAGCTGGCATAGTTGCTAATGTACTCGATTTGCGCCCTCATGCTGACCCCTCCATGCTTGTTTTCTTGATAATGCTTTCTGTACGGAGAGAGTTCAGCAGTAGGTGAGAGATAAGCAGTCAATATGGCTAGTACAAAAGTTGTGGCTAATAAGATGGTCCACATTTCAACAATGGTCACGTTGTCCAGGTTCAGTGCATGCTTGCCGATGATGTCCCAGCCACCCTTTCCTTAAACAAGACATTTAGAATACAGGCAATGTTACAAGTAGTGCATGCTTTGGGCACTTGATGCGACATAGCACCGTGGAAGTAGTCGTAGTTTGCTGCACTGATTTGTGCTGCTTACCATACTTAAAGTCGTAATGTTAATGTTTTGCTGCCATTAGTTCTTTAGTCGCGTGACAGCCTTGCATATGTTATCTACACCTTAGAGCGCGTGAATCTGGTGCCGTTCACCTAACAGTTAACGGGAAAAAAAGCCTTCGTTATGATGCAAACGTAAGATATAGCGCTGTCACTGGATTCAGCATGACAAGGTCATCATAAGGTTTACTTCGCGATAAAAATGCAGTACTGTCTCTGGCTGCAGGTATCATACCTTTTTTTTTTCACTTGCACAAAGCATGCAAATAATGAAGCTGCGAGCTGCTAGAAGTAAGACGCATGCTATTCGTGGCCCCCAGAGTTGCCTTATTAGGTGCCGTTTCTTATGTTTGGGGGTCAACAGTTAATTACTCGTGGGACAGCCTGTCAGAAATTCAAGTGTTGGTATTGTGTACGAATGAGTTCACTCAGAGCCACAGACCTGTTTCACTTTTGAACTTGTTTCTTGTCAGTGTCAATTTTATATGCGACAACTCTGTCATCGTGAAATGCTTTGCCATGCGTCTAGGCTCTCTCATCGGGCAGTGCGCATCAGTGGCGTATGTTTTCCGACTGCTCATGACAAACCTGCGTTAACTATCTCAAGGACATCTGGGGTTTGCAAAGAGCAATCTGAAAGGTGCTACTTCAGTAACTCTTCCCGTACAGAAGGTCTCATTTTTCCAATGATTTGCGATGTGAGAACTTTCCTGTTGCTGATGTTACCATGACAACAAACGAGGTGTACCGTTTTTTAAGTTTTGTGTTTTGCTGTGCCGCCCCCTCCCTCCTCTATGCTTTCTCTTGATGTAACAATACCATCTATACAGTTGCTACGACAACCGAACTTGTTGCTTCAAGTTTGCGTTATGAGCTACAAGACATTGTCTGTATGTGCTTCTTGATATGCGTCACTGCAACATTGACGCTCGACTATGAAATAACGAGGGCGTGTTTGTTTTTTTGTGAGCTGTTTGCCTTTCTAGGTGTTGAATAAACAAGTTGCTAATAACCTAATCTGCAAAGCCACTGAAATAAATAATTGGCATTCAGTGTGCACAGGTTATCAAATAGTCTAACTTCCTTTTGCCAATCATCTATGCGCTCCAACTGTTTACGCCTTTGAACTTACACTTCTCTTTTCGTGATGTTGCACCGTTGCCTGCTGCACGTCGACATGAGTGGGCAGGAGATAACCGATTACCACTAGCAATTAAAGATAACGAGTAAAGCAATAGCGTTGTGCCAGTGGACGGTTGTTGTTTGGATGAAGGCAGCGCCTTTGTTGGAGGTGCCTTTTTGTGAGTATAGCGAAGAGAATTAATAATGTGACAAGCCCCTTTTGGTTACAGATTACCTCAGTCGGGCACGACATTAAGGTTGCTGGTCATTTGAGAGGCATACTTCTCCGCATTAATGAAAATGCTGTTCCGATGATCCGGTGCAGGTGCAGTTAGATCTTGGTGTAATGAATTATTGGATATAGCAAAGTACCTCTATAAAATCTTTCTCGCCAATATTAGCATTTAATATGTATGCTTACAACGAACGTCGGCATGACGAATGTATTTTCATTGTGGCTTGCAACTTTCTCATAACAAGATGTGTCTATTGCATTTTGTGACTGTGCGAGTTCACAACCTTGAGCACGCAATCCTTTGCGAGGCAAAGGCATCCCACACTGTGCTGCGCGAGATGGAACTTGTTTGAAATTGTAGCTTTGTTGTGAAGTTGCACGTCTGCATTAGATCGGTTCACTGACCGAACATACGATCCCAAACTTGGAACGACCAAATAGTCACCTTTTAAAAAAAATAGTTTTCATATTGACTAGGGAAACGAGCTTTAGAAGCTGTGGAAAAGAGTGGGTGTGGGTCGAAAAAAGTGTGAAATGTGAATCTTCTGCATGACATGTTTATACAACTTTCGCGAGCTTTTTTAGTGACGACATTTATGAGCGAACTCTGTGAAAGTGACGGCGGAAAGTTGTGCCAACGTGAACGAATATGTGCGAGCTGTTTGTAGGGCTTTTTTTGTACGTGTGTGTGTACTGTTCCGACGGCCAAGCCCGAATCGCTGCGTCGAGCGCCGTTTCTCAGAGATGGGTATTTGTTTGAAATACTGTTGAAAAATGGTGTGCTACCCCTGTTATGGATTGAGCTGGCATTTTGAGAAACCCTTTTGTTTTGTCTAAGTGATCTCGTTGCACTTTTTTTTTATGTACAGTTCTATATATTATACATAGGTGGTACTATACATAATTACAAATTAAAAGAAAGTTGCTTCTTGTACAAGACTGTTTCGTGTTCTCTTTCTCTTGTGTTGCGGAGTTGCAAGAGCGTACGACTATACTCGGCGACAACTTATCTTGGCATTGGAGCGAAGGCTACGGAGGCGGGGCATCCGCACATTTGTGTTACTACGCAAGTAGTTCGGCATCTTGTAGCCGATTTCAGTTCCAGTTTCGGTTTCGCTTGTTAGCATAGCTAGAGCGTTTAACACCACGTCTACATGCAGAATGGGAACATCAGTGTGCGTAGATGTATCTACCTACTGTACCGTATATTGTCACAGGGTTGTTACGTTGACGAAGGCAGCAGTGGGTGTGTCGAAGATGAAACTCTTTATTTGGCCAAGCTTGTGGGCGGGAAACGAGTCAGTCAGAGCGTCGTCCGTCAATAATTCTGACAAGTCGTAAAGCGTGTCGACTTTTATACATGTTCTATCGAATGTTCCAGTGTTATCGCTGGTGGCCACGTAATCTCTGACTATTCGCCTACCGCGCGCAATCTTAACAGAAAGATCTAAAACAATCCTGGCGCTTCTGGAACATCGCATCGCGGTCTGCGCGGAGCATTCCAAACAGTCTTTGCGGGTGAAGCCCGAAGACAACAAAATAAGACACATGGGAATATGATGAACGCCACCAAGCGCACACCGCAACCTGAATACGGCGTTTGCTAGATTCTAACGCGATCACGATTGTAACGCGAGGGGCGACTTTAGTAGCAAAAATTTGGAGAAAAAGCTCGCATTGTATTCGAATAAATACGGAATGCAAGTACCATGGTGCCGCTGAATTGGGTTGAGATTTAAAGAGAGCTCACGCTTAATTAAAAAGAGACTGACGCAGATTATTTTATCAAGCTTCGCTGGTACCACACCTTCACAGAGCGTATAGTTTCTCGGCCGTAGGTATTTCATTGCGCATGAAGTAGCTGTGCACTTTGCGCCGCAATGCTGCCAACTCAAACGTGTAATGGCGCAGCAGCCGCGTCTTGCCGGTGATGCGCTTCTCAGTTTGGCCCGAGAAATTCAATATCTTGCGCTTCGGGGAGGCAAGTGGGGCCCGCAGAGCTTCAGCCTTGATACGCTTAACTGTTCGCTCACTCACTCCGGTGAGCTCGGCGACAGTCCGGCACACTGCATTTGCAGACAAGTCACGCTGACGGCGCCTCACTCTAGCGATGACATTCAGATAACTTACGTGGTCTGCTTTGATAGCCACTTTCTGTCACATTTAGAGTACAGCTTCTTCGGAGAACGAAACGGCGAGTTGGCGGCCGCACACGGTTCAGGCCAACGGTTCAGGGGGCATCGCGGACGCCATGTTTACTGAGACTCTGAGAGAGCAGGCGTGAGGAAAATGTGGTGCAGGCGTGAGAAAAACGCGGTGATGTCCAAAAAATAAAGACAGAAACAAACTTGAAGTTTACAATAACATTTTTCCACGAATGGCTTCCCATACTCGTTCTCTTTTTATAATGAAGAAATCTTTATTTATTCGAGCTAGGTAACTTTTCGAATTAGAAAATAAATATAGATACTATTTCCTGGCGCGCGCGCATGCAGGCACGTTAGCTCTGTAGCTTCCACAGTGGTGCCAAGAAAAGTTGTCGCGGAGTATAGTTCCATAGCAAACAACTTTGTCCATCATACACGCATTCTCTACCATGAGTAGCAACTACTACACAATAGGCATGGAATCTTGAATGTATATTTATGGATGTTCTCTGCACATACACCTCTCATTATTTTTTTCTTGATTCAAGAAACATTGTACACTGCCTTACTCCTTGCAATATGGCTGGGTTATGCTGGGCTATGCCTGTGTCTCAGTACATGGAGATATGCATTTTTTTCAAAGATTTTCTGTGGTTTGTAGTTGTGTGTTATATGCAGTGGCAGGTTATGTGCGAGAAAATATGATACTTGGAAGGACAGCACCATGCAAGTTAGAGATGCCTCTCGTAGTATGCATTCTTTGCCCAAATGTAGAACATCATACATGACAGATATCAGTACAGGTTGTGCAACATTGTGCAGCATTAGGCTGCATACTTATGCGTAGCGAAATATGCTGCAATTATTACAAGGTTGATGTAGCATATGTGAACCTATTTGCAACCGAACAATCGAGTGAAATGCTTCAGAGAGAGTGGCCACAGCTTGTGTTCGATCCAGAATGTAGTGCATTGCATCTTCAATTTGTAGAACACAATGTACTGTCCTGCTCAATATCATTTGTAACGTGGGAACGCATGGTGATGCGAGCTCCAGGCTTGCAAGTAGCTTCCATTTGCCGTCATTTCAGCAGCAAAATGGGCTCATCTCATTTGGTAAAAATCGTGAATGAGTTAGCAGCACTTAGTTGTGGAAACAACGGCAAGTGGAAGCTATGTGCTAGCTTTGAGCTCGTTCAGCTGTGCACCCTCACGTTGCAAGTCATATTGAGTGTGACAGTACATCCGTTATGACGTGTGTCAAGGAATGGAATTCGGAGCTTTTTCTTATTACACCTAATTGCCAGAAATTTGAACAAATATAGCGACCCGAAAGAATGGTTTACCAGTCCAAACAGATGCGATATTTAGTGTACCTTTAATCTCTCACTGCATGCGAGAAATGTACTGCTGCTCGCATGTGCAGGACCCAATCCCAGACGCAGCGACCACATTTCAATGGAAGGTAAACTGCTAGAGGCCTATGTACTTAAAGAACCCCAGGTAGTCAAACTTTCTGGAACCCTCCACTATGGCGTTCCCCATAATTATACCGTGGTTCTGGGACATTAAATCTCCAAGCCACAGTTTAGCAAAGCAGGTGATGCAGCAAATATCTCTGAGACATTGCTTTGCAATGCCCTCGTAGTGAACATGAAAAAAAACAAATCATGATTGCAACTCTTCTTTGAGATGTGAGTCGCACGATATTTAATTGCATATACACTATTATTGGCAGTGGTTATGATAGCTATGTCCTCCTTCCATGCCTAACAACTGTCCAGCCGTCTTCGTCGGGTTCTTGTCGTCGTGGCTGCTGTTGGCTCGAGCTGGGCCCGTTCAGCTGAAGGCCTCCCATCTGTGACGACACCTCCGTGTCAATGTGGTTCTGAAAAAAAAAATAATAATAAAAAGGCCAACATAAACACCAAGTGAAAGAGTGTACAGAATACACACACTTCCTACCTGTCAAAATAGTGCATTGCAACCTTTTTGAAAAACCGGATGACATGGAAGCAAGCACAGAGGCACAGTAGACCTTTAATGACAATCTATTTCTTCGTTGTAAATTTCGTAGCAATTCACTCATTGGAACATGGCATACCAGCTTACCTGCATTTCTGCTTCGTCATCACTGTCGTAGTCTCCAGCGACAGGTACCCTCAGCGTCCTTGTTTGCGGAAGCCTCTGCGACAGAGACTCCAGCACTTCGTTTTCCCTGCCCTCAAGGCAGAGCTGATAGTGCTTGCACAGCAAGGCCGATATCTGCGTGCAAGTGGTAGCAGGTATAAACATTTTTGGTTGCTTAGGACCCTGCAACGCTACCTGTGTGTATTAAAGTGGCTTATTCAACTGGAGGCCACGAATTTAAAGAACTGAAACAGCATCGGCGAACACTTTGGCAAGGACATCCAAAATTCGATGAGGTACCCCTCTATTATGTAGACAATGTGAACTGGTGACATGGAACACTTCAATTAGTACTGCTGGCACTTCGATGTCGAAAGTTCTGCTAGACAAGCTACAAAAAAAAACGGGGGAATTTTAAAACTGCGCCTGCATTCTCCAAATTACTGAAATAAGTGTAATGTGGTGGATTCACACATTTGGCTCGAATATAAACGCAATACACGACTTGTATACATTTGATAGATGAACAGTGCAAGAGATCAACAAATGGAGTGATGACTGGCCCAGATTTCCAGGCTAACCCCGCCTTCAGGAAACACGTTAACCAACGAATGATCAGACAATGGCTAAAGGAAGGTAACGTTTAATCTCGAACTATGGCAGGCTTCAAGGCGGTGGTAATGCCTAAAGCACTTCTAGAGGGAATCCTTCCACAAAGTGCAAAGAACTAAAGGAAGACAGTTCTAATAATCGTAAATAAAACTGACACAGTGTCACTCCTAGTGCGAGCTCACCTGCCCTACGCTGCCATCTTCAATGATGGTGTCGAATTCGTTGTCGATGATATCGGCTATTAAGTCGGCCACTTCATCGGGATGCAAGTTACCTGAGGACAAACGAATAGCAATACTATAACGACGCCGATGACACACGGCCATCTACGATCGCAATCGCCTATAAAATTGTTGTTGATCTTGTTTTCATAGTTATCCATTTATGTAAGCATATGTTACCCTGTGTATTCCCCCCTGCAATAATGCCTTCGGGCGCTGCAGGTACTTTAAATAAATAAATAAATAAATAAATCCGGACTGAATTTCCCGACCCGCAGTTGGATCCTTTAGGCAGCTTGCGTAAACGAGCCAATAGCGACCGAGAAATTCGATCGCGATCCAAAGTGCACCGTGTGACAACCGTATTGACCACAGCTAGTCGCACATGGATAACAAGATCACTGCAACCTCTAATGCGAAACGATTTCGTAAGTTACTGCTTACTGTTGTCGGCGAAATGCTGTTCTAGAACTCCAACGAGCCACTGCTCTTTCTCCCGTGCTTGTGGTCCACCCATGCCATTTTCAATAGCAACCTGCGAAGCCAAAACGGTTAGCGGAACATTTAAATACAGTCTTAAATGCATCGAATGTCATTAACATATCGCGTATGCCAGCGTGCAAGAGACGCGGGGCGCGAGTATGCCGAGGGTTCGTTTTCAAAGAACAAAATGCCTTTTTCATGAAATCGCCGATCGACGATACTTTACGGTGATCGCGAGCTGCGGTGTAGCGAGTCAAACTACAACGTACCTGCAGGCCATGCCAATCGCCTATTAAAGTTTTGACAGACACGTGAAACGCGTTGCCAGCCGCCATGTTTACATCTGATGCACTGGTTGCGCTGTCGCTCGTGCTGCCGCCAGTAGGAATCGTTGCAGTTTCGGTTTCCACTTCCGCTGACGGTTTGCTAAGGATATTATGGAACTCGATGTTCAAAAGGAACTTTCCGACCCTCAGAGACTCCATGTCATCGTTGCTGCAAGCGTGGGAACGTTCAATACTTCTGAAATAGTCGGATTTTAATTTTGAAATATAGTACTTTGCGTAACAAATTTATTTGTTCGTGCTGCATTTTGCTTCTGGGGTGGGATATTGTGAAAGATATATGTGTGCTGTATTTGCTTAGACTGTTAAAATGTAAGGGCTACGGGCTCGATATGCAGCTTTTACCTGCAGTACGCTCTACTAAGCTTGATGAATATGGGGACAAAAACTCACAGGGTCCCTTACTCACCTGGGACGACTCGACGTATTGTTCCTACCCCGCCACCCTCCGAAAACTTTCTGCACGTAATGTGGGTTTGCATGGCCTCCAGGTTCGGAGGCACCTCACCCGCTTTCGCGCTGCCTCCATGATTGGCCCACCCTTGACCAAGCTACGATGTCATGTGATGACGCCACCATGTGACGTCATGACTTCATCATGACATCACAAATTTTGGCTGTCGGTGACGTCATCACGTGATGATGATTTTTCGCACCACTCGTGCTGGTGCCACCGACACGGGACGCTGGTCAACTTTCGCGTTTGATGAGGCATCTAAGACTTTCCCCTTAATAAATCTGAATGTACTTTCTGAGCGTTGCACCGAGAGCATTTCCTCTGCAGCTGTCATAATTCACTGCTTGGTTCTCAGCAAGTGTCTAAGCATTGATCGAGTCATCAATATTTTTTTCAGATATGGGCACGTCCGACGTAATATTGCCGTCGCCGTCGGTGCTGCCGTGAGGTTCCTTAGAAAGTCTAAATCGATAGCATCGCCCCGTGTGTCGTTTGTTCTAAGTGCGAGTGAAAGCGTACGAGCACAGCCAGCGATTGCGGCTCAAGCCAGAGTTAATTAATATACTGAGTCAGTATACTAACTCTATGGCTCAAGCGCAGATCGTACGCGCCGGCTGTCTTTCGTTGTACGAAAGGCTGATAGGGGGGAGGGGGGCGGAGGAGGGAATGTGGGTCTCCGGTGGGAACTTTGCCCCACTCCGAACTTTGCCTGGCCGGGCGCGGTCGCGCGCGCTTTATCTTGGCAGGGATCAACAGACTGTTCATACCTCTTGTTCGGGGTAATAGGAAGTTATAGAATGGCGTTCGTTGCGGTAGAAAACGCTGCCGGCAGAAAACGCTGCCGATCGGTAGTCGAGGCTTCCGAGAACACGCGAGGCAAACGTTATAGTGCAGCACGTGACCTGGAATTCGCAATTAATTCTCAAAGTTAGCTAGAAATCGCTCCCTCTTCTCTCGACAAATGATGCCATATACCCAAATTGACCACGTTATAAGCACAAAGTCCACAGCATTGGCTGGTTTGAACATCGCCGCTGCATAGTTACCGTGGCAGCCGCGGGATTGCCGCCACGTGCCCGCGCGCTCGCTCGCGATCACACTGAAAGTAAGCCGTGCGTTCGAAGAAAAAAAAAGCAAAGAAAGTGCTCAAGATCATGACGCCTGCTGACGAAGGTTAGCACCTTCTTGCCCCCTTGTCATTCCCCTCCCGGCGTAGCCTTCAGCGCGCTCGCTTGTACGAGGGGAGAGAGAAAGCGCTTGAAGCGTGCGACAAATCCCTGTAACTCCGCTCGTACTTGACGGATTCTAAAAATGTTTGCGGCAGTTGATTCGTGAGGCAATAAGCTCTTTTAATGAAGCCATTAGACGATTCCTTGAAAAAGTGTTGCAGGGCCCCTTTAACGGGGGACCGCAAGATGGATGGCTTAGGACGCATGCGCAGTGTCGACACATGCTACCGCAAAGCTTTGCGTGCGCTATTCTAAAGCACCCTATTGTCACCGCTCGGTTTGCAATGAAGTGATCGACAGCATGAAGACCGCTTCGCTCGCTGCGGCTGCCGCGTTTCCTTGCGCCGGCGTTTTGTTGGATTACGCCAGGTTCTATGCTAAAGGAGTTAGCTGCTGGCCTTACTTCGTATAAGATTCAAAATTTTTATTATCACAATCATCGCTGCTCCTTTCCGGCGAAACTGCGACTTTTTTTTTTTTTTTTGCTTGGTCTCCTTTCACAGAGGTCCTGTGCTTTGGTGATGCAGTAAACTATTCGTCGAATATGATATCATGCTCCATCGCGCTTTGTACCTATTAAGCTGTTCAAGCTATCCGTGAAACCGTGCTCGTTCCGTAAATCCCTAAAACCTCGCCTAGCATCGGCATGGCAACCAGGCCAACTGCGCATCTCCCGCGACCTTCGCTAAGCTCCGCCCACCTGCCTAGACACTGCGCACGACCGTTCGTGCTCGCCGACTCGTCGTCGCCGCGGTATATCGGCAGTTGTCATGTCGGGAGCGCGTGCTGCGCCATTTCTGCGCGATGGGTAGACCTAAACGAACTCCGTAAGAAGAAGCCGCTTTTAAAGAACAGTGGCAATCCAGCAAAATCACAAGGTGGTGGGCACAAATCTTGCCATAGCGGCCATTTTTAAAATAAATATATGTTTTATTTTTACTTATGTAAAAATTTAAATAATGCTTTGAAATCAAATTGAACAACTAGCATCGTTTCCCATCTCGCATAATTTCATTGTTGAGTCCTGAAACCTGCCGTGCGGTAGTTGCTGTTTGAATAGTCTCGCACAGCTCAGGGGTATCGAACAGCGGTACTCTCTAGAAGATAAACAGGCATTAAAAAAAAAGTTTAACGCGCTATACTTAACTGTCAAGCAACTGGTAAATAGGACGTTTGAAAGATACATTTCTAGGGGGTACGCTTGCAATGGGTGTCCTGCCAGCCTGATCGCAAAGTGGGTCACGAGCCCCCTCCCCCCCTCCCCCCCGCTGACACTACTCCCCCCACCCCTTTTGATTTACGCCAGTGCGTTCATCTGCAGGGTTAAGGCGAAGTCTTTTTTGATGACAATGGCGGCAAAGGGCCCTTGATGTTGAATAGAAGTACATAAGCACCACATATTGCAATACCTACCACCAGAGTCGTTGTCACAGTCTCTTCACTCCGAGGAGCACTGATGGTCGGTCATTAATGAGAACGGCGATGGGAGGTCTGTGTGTAATAATCGGGTGGTCCCGAATCTCCATTGGAGTGAGGGTTCCATGCATATACACGGGCCGAGTGGAGTTGGTATGCGTCCAGGTTGACTGCAGCCCAAAAAAGTGGTCCTTGACTGTTCGCCCGGAGTGCTGGCCTTCCGGCTTTGAAACCGAGTGGCTCTATCGGTGGAGGAGTCGTAGCGTATAACGAGCGTTGGAGTTGGCAGGTCTCATGACATAGCTGGCCGTTCCTATATAAGCGGTTGGCTGATTGAGCGAGTCCAGCTGGTTGGCTGGCGCACCGGGAGTCTCTCAAGGTACCTGTCCTGAAGTAGTTCGTCCCTGGGAATCGTTACACTCGAGGGGTCTTGTTAAGGGGATGGCTACTACAGGCTAAGTACGACTCCACTTCACATGAAGACATGGAGGAAAGGGGCGTGTGATTATTTATTCTTTTGCCTGGCTGTTTTTGTACACTTCCTAATGTGAGGTAGAACATGCACAAGCTTGAGATTGGCGCTCGCCCTTCTTCTTGTTCTTGCTGACCTTCAACTGTGGCTTACACTCACTGTGGAGGATTGGCCTAGAATTGAGTGGTCTCATAAAATGTTGTAGTAGTTTAGAAGGGAGGTTACAGAATAGAACTGTGTACTGTGTTCTTCTCTTACCAATATTTCTTTCCTTTCCACATTTGCGATAAAAACGTCGTATGTGATGTAACCCGTGGCATAAATCCAGTTAAATCACCAGGGGACACACACCTTGCCATGGCGGCCATTTTGTTTTTATTTTTATCTATGTAAAAAGTAAAACCACGATTTGAAATAAAAACTTAAAAAACGAGCTTGGGTTCCTGGCTCATGTAACTGCATTGTTCTATTGAGTCTTCTCCAAAAGCGGTCAAGCGGCAGTTGCGATATCTGTAGTCTCACACAGCTGAAGGATATGAACACATGCAGGCCTACATACACTACAAAAAAAAAAGAAAAAAAAAAGGATTAACGATAGGGGTGTGCGAATATCAAATTTTTCGAATACGAATCGAATACGAATATCCACCTTCGAATATCGAATCGAATATCGAATATCAAAGGAAAAAATGCCTCCACAGTAACAATATTTTATTTAACATGTAGCTATTTGAAAAAGCAAACATTAACAGCCTGACTGGCAACACAACATACACTGCTATCTCCAGAACACAATGTCCAGGCTAGCACAATGCACATCACAACACAAGCAAATATCACGGCACAATGAAAGTAATGACTACATGTTATCATGAAGAAATATGAGTTGCTCCACATGATCCGGCAGCAGGCGCTCCCTTGTAACAGAGACACCCCCCCCCCTGCCACTGAAAAGGCACACTCGCTTGGAACAGAAGTGGCCGGTATAGGGAGTTACATGTGGCGAAGCTTTGCCAGACAGGGGTATCTGAAGGTGCCTACAGTCCGCCACCAGTCACATGGGTCACTGTCTTTCTTCAGAAGTGGTCCCGCATAGTGAACGAGTGGTTGTGCGGCACGTTACGGCCGCATAATATTGAAAATGTACGGTTACATGATCGCCAACAGCGCTGCACGTCGGAGATGCACCAGCAATAAATCATACGTATTGGGGCGCTCGTCGCAGGCAGATATCGTGCCTCTGTGTACTTACGATGTTTATCGCTCCTCTCGGCAACGTTTTTAGCGATACGAACGCCGCAGAAATGTGGAAGACGAGTTATTTTATGCGTGATAATCGAATCGCATATTCGAGTTTTTCGAATATTAACAATTATCGAATATGCGAAACTTTTCGAATTCACGATTTTCGAATCGAATACGAATATTTCGAATGTAATATTCGACGAATATTCGAAACTTTCGAATATTCGCACACCCCTAATTAACGAAAAAACTTGATTGCACTATACTTCACTCTCAGGCAATTCAAATATGTGGCGTTTAAAAGATAAATCTCAAGGGGCTACAATGCAAGGGGTGTCCCCCCCAGCCTGAGCACAAGGGGGTTCAGGACCCCTGACCCCTCGTGATTTAACACCCTCGTGATTTAACACCAAAGAACTCAGAACTCGCAGCTAACTTTACTAGAAATCACCAGAGTTGTCCAGTGCCTAGCCAGACATTTATTTCCGGGGGGTCCGACACCATTTTATCGATGCTCGTGTCTGCGTTTGCATGTATGCGCGTATAACGTTACGAAAAAATTCACCGACGATTAAGATACTGCCTAATGCGAATTCTGAGCGCAGCTTCATGTTGGGGCAACGCCAACTCTGTGTTGAAGTTTTGGCTATCCGCAGTAGTAGCAACGTAACATTCGTTACACATTGCCTCAGAAACTGGTAGCGCTCGAGTGCTACGCGCACCACTCTGTGCATTGCATGAATGGAACAACATTCATGCATTGCATGAATGTATGAATGGAAAAACTTTACATTCATGCATTGCATGAATGTACTCATGCAATGCATTCATACATTCATGCATTGCATGAATGTATGAATGGAAAAACTTTACTGTGGTCCATTAGGTCGCGGTAGTATGCCAATGGAAATTGCGCAATATGCTTAAAATATCACCTGCACCCCAGTGATGCTCCATAGGTGACGTCATTTACAAACTTCAAGAAGGGGTGATCATGTTTTAAGTGTTCCGCGCTCATTTCTGGTTATATGAGTAGCACGGAAGAGCCACTGACCCGTGGATGTCAACAGCCTCGCGCTGAGGAAAGCAAAAACGAAGGGCGGTCGTCTCGACCATGCGCGCGCGTGTTCCCCGCGTTTATCGCGTCTCGCCGCGGTCGCAATATCGACGTCTCAATTGGCCTCTCGCGTGAGAGCCTTGGACCACGCAGGTGGGCTGTCGCCACCGTAAGGAAGCCGTCATCGATCCTCGAGTCTACATAAACGCCAAGTCGCCATTTGTCGTTTTCTACGCGGCTCGGTGTTACTCGCTAATGTTTCCGCTTTATTCTGCGCCTCCGCCTTTTCCCCCTTTCCCACTTTCCTCCTTTCCGTTTTCTCCAGTTCGCGCAGGTGTTCCCAGGTCTATTAATAACACAATCCGTCGATGGGCTAGTTGGTGATTATCTACAGTAACTTTTAGCGCGACAAAACGACGCAAGAAAAACGACGGAAGATAGCGCCTCGTCTTTTCTTGTGTTGTTTTGTTGCGCTAGAAGTTACTATCCATTAATAAACAGCCTTTGTGCAAAAGCAACGTAGCCGGTATGCTTATTTTTTACAGTATCGCGTGCGACACATCTGACTGCTTAAACTTGTCGCACTCTTTCTTCTTCTCTCTCTCTCTCTCTCTCGCTATCCTTCTTTCTTTCTTTTTTTTTTACGTTTGCAACTCTTTTGAAGTGCTGAGTGTTTTGACTACGCTCCCCACTCACCTGCACTTTGTATCGACGTGCTTATGTCCTTTTTTGACGTCGTTACTTCCTGGTTGAATCGATTCTTAGTTACGAATAGCCGTAGTTTTGATTTTCAACGCGAGGAAGCGTTTTTAATTGAATTTCTGTTGCAAGTTCTATATTTTCGGTTTCAACGAGGTGTTCGTTAGGCAGCAGTTTTTCTCTCTCTTTTTTTGCAGTTCTGGACCTTGTTACACGTCCTTCAAGATCTCCAGGAAGCAACGATACGTTGCCAGTTAAAGCTAACGACGTATCGTTACTGTTCGAATACTGAGGATGTGCTCATGCGCCGGGCTGCATTTACGTTAGTACGAAGGCGCTTAATTGAGAAGCGTAAATCAGCCATGCGTATTAGAACCGGTGGCTAACATTCTGTAGTTCTCTCGCTAAATCCAAGGGTTGGGGGAATCAGAAATGCTACGGCGGATACAGGATTTTTCCGTTGAAGGGGAAGGGGTGAGGTCAGCTTATGAGTGTACCTGTGAGATTTTCTTCTTTGGGGTATACATTCAAAAATTAGAGAGCAAGGGGGGGGGGCGGGTCACGGCATTTGCACCCCCTGTCTGGATCCGCCCGTGGAACTGGATGCAATACCGAACAAAAGTGTCCGGTGGGCGTTTTTGTCTGCGCGAAGGAGAAAATGCGATTGGATTTGAACATACGAGAATTTGTTGCTGGACTAATTGGTTCATAATGGAATTCTACAAAGCGCAAGTTAGGTACAGGACAATAGAAGAACACACAGAGAGCTTGTTCTCTGCTGTGTGTGTTCGCACTCTTTCGCACTATGTGCTGGTTCCGTACCTAATTCGCGCTTTGCAGTTTACCGGTATTTGAACAGCGCTTTCTCAGCCGCTGCCAGGCTGTCACATGAAGATGTTTGAGTGAATTTGGTTGGGCCGTGTTCTTTTCAACCCAAATAATCATTTTAGCCAGGGGGGGGGGGGATTCTAGCACCCCCGAAATTTTTCAATTTTGCCTACGTAAACATACAAACGCACGCACGAACAAACATAAAGTACGATTGAACCCCCCCCCCCCCCCCGAAAAATATTTCTGGCTACGCCCCTCATTTTAGCCCGCCTAACATGTTCCAGGAAAGTAAATGCGCAGTCAGAAGCGATGGTAAACTACAGGAGAATTGTGAAGTGATTAAATGCGCTAGCAAGGTGGGAAGTCAGAGGCAAGTGAACATCTGGGACCGAGTGATTTGGATCCAGCACTATAGACTCAATGTTTAGGCTTAATAATGGCGATGCCACTTTCGAGCCATAATATCCGCTTGGACACATTAAATACGCCTCGGAAAAATACAAAACAAGGAAATTGGAAAGAAGGGAGGTCAACCTGACAAGCGTTCGGTTCGCTGCCGTACTTTCAATGCATGTATAGATGCATTGAAAGTACGGCAGATGGGCAACAAAAAGATGAAAAACTACCTTGAGAAATGAACATGGCTGCTAAACGGTCACTAATGCCGGCGTGCCTCAAAAAACTCCAGTAGCTGGCGAACTTATGTTACAGCGCCAGCGACGAATGGGACCATAATGGGAACGAACCTCGGATGTTTGGAGATCGAGTCACTAATATTCATGTATATGTGTTACTTTCGTCGGGAACAACGATCTTTTATTTTATAATTAACCTAGCATTTACACTAACATATCAAATCCACGTGATCTCTAAGTGGGCACCACCCGTGTACAGCATATTTCGGAGATCTTTTGGGGGGACAAAATGCTTTCTTCATTTTTGCCAGTGGAGGAGGAGGAGAGGTTGAGGAGAGGATAGACCCTATTTCTTCAACCCTTAAGGAGCACGTCTCAGCGTCATTTTTCGCCGGTGAGGCGTTGAGAGATATGCCACTCCAGGCTCTTTTTTTTTTTTTTAAACCTCTTTGGAACGAACAAATACCTACACCGGCCGAGTTCTTCCGACTCGTAATTTGCGCACGTTTAATTAAGAAAACGCCGGAGGCCTCCGTAAGTTCTCAAAATTCTTTGCATTTTCACATCCTTCGCAGCGTGTGGCCAAATTTTAATTCGAAAATGACACGCCTACGACAAAAAGTTCTCCCGACCTAACAATCAGTACTTTGGTTCGCGTTCAAAAGAAGAATAAACAAACACCGCCCACGCTGTTGCCTTTTATCGCCAACAATATGGCGGATGCACGTGCTGCGCGGACGCTAGACCACGCGGACAGGTGCGCGCGGGAGGAGACTTAAATAAAAAAAGAAATGTAGTGGTCACGTGTTACCGAGCGTGAACTCATCCTCTCACCCAATCTCTCTCCCCCTCTCTCTTTCTCTCTCGCTCTCTGCCATCGCTCTCCTTTCTTTCCTAGGATTAATCAACTCAGCGACCATCACCACCGCCCCCTCGCACGCCTCTTGTTTTGCTTTCTTTCGGCGCCGTTTTCAGAACCGAGGCCGCATGCGACAAGGGAGTGCCCCCCGCCCCCCTGCTTTGTTCGCATGTCGTTTCTCTTTGCTTAGTTTTTGTTTCCGCTGGCGGCGGCCGACGAAATGGCCGCGAGCGGACGGAACGTGAACGACAACCGAATAACGGCCGATTCTGACCTCTTCGTTCCATCTCTACTACTAGCGGCGCCTCCCCTTTCTCAAACCTCCTTTCCAAATCCCTCCTCCTCTTTTGTAGTTTCCCTGTAGCGTTGACGGCGCGACGGTCAACACATTTTTATGTTTTTTTCGTGGTTTCTTTCGATTCGCCGGCTTTTCCTTCTTTCTCGCTAGAGGATATAGTGGAAAGGGTTTGTTCCCGCGGTGCGGTGGTCTTTTTTGAAAAGTAGCGTCAGCGGGGGGACGCTACGCCAGAACGTGGTCAGAACGTTGCCTGGCTGGTTGGATTGGAATAACGCAGCGATATGAGGTGGACGCCGGGTTGACGATCACCGCCTTTTTTTTGCCGGAGTGTTTCGAATTGTTCGCCCACGCGACTTGGATAATTATACCGTCTCCGTGAGACTGGACGACGCACCTTTTGGAAAGTGACACTGTCTCGGCGTTGCCCGTGCGCGGAAAGAGGAGATAAGAAAGTGTGAAAGTGAAAGACAGTCCCTCTCGTCGGATGAGCTTCGTCATGAAGCTAGCCTGGTTGGCCTGCGTCGTCACAACCGGTGAGTTAGCCGCTCGGTCACACGGGCAAGTGTGCACGTCCATTTCAGTTAAAAGGTCTAGATTCTGAAGCAACGTGTTAAACGTTGAAGCACCGGAGCTGCGCGTTAAATTGTTCGTCGTACACTCGTACCACGTAAGTGGTTTTGCGCCGAACAGGTAACCTAGCTGTGCTTTAAGTGGACTTACTGAAGTGTGATTATACACGCAATGTGACCATTGGGAAGGGTCACGTGAAAATTTCCGTGTTTATTTATTTATTTATTTTGGGGTGGGGGGTGGACTTTACGAGCCTTTGGCAGCGAGTCATGCAGTGGATGCAGCGTTTCGTGGCCGAGTTCGAAGGCACGGGTTCGAACCCGCGTGGACTCGCTTCGAATGTGCCGAGATGCAACAGTCTGCCGCACTTTCCGTGCACGTTTAGAAATCTTATAGAAGGCGACGAAACTTAATTATGGGAGGGACAACTTACTAGTACTCTTCCATATTCATCTACACATTACTATAAATCGTCTCTACTGCAATGCGAGGGCATTACTTAGCTCATTGTACGACCCCGCTGTCGCCAGAAAACATAAAAATACGTCACTATAGAGGGCGTGCACATGGTTGTTTGAAAGGCGGACATTCGGAGTAGGCATATACTACAGCGTACTACCTATACTATCGTTTTCCTCCATAATCTGCGTATTCCTTATGCAATGCTAGATCTCGCGATTTGGAGTGACATTAACCTTAATCAATCAGTATATCGATTCAAGTGTGAGATGTACAATTTCCTGGGGTGGATAATGGCAGCGCACCATCTTTGTTGTTGTTCTCGCTGCTTTATTCTTTGTTGTCTCTTTGGTATAGCAGAGCGTATCACGTGCCTGACTTCCTTTCTCATGTACGAAAGCTTCAACATTAACATATGTATTTCGCATTGATAATTATACGCATCTGCTAAGATTACTTCTGTTGCATAGAACAGGCAGTTTCTCTGATTTAGTTACAGTGAAACCTCGGTGATACGAATCTCTCGGGACCACCAAAAATATTCGTATCATCCGAAATTCGTACCACCAGAAAGCATGGAAAATTAGCATGCGACAAAAGAAAGGTGGCGTACGTTTTCATTTATTGTTTGTCAGGGCTGCGGCAACGTCACGAAGAATCCTGTATGATTATCAGTTAAGGTTTTAGATGTCAGCAATCATACCAGCACTCGTAAATAGACGGCCCGTACGCGCGCATTTAATTAATGAACCAGGTGCGTTGTGACCCGCGGAACTCGGAGGCCGTGACGAGTCTCTGAAGGTTTATTCTGACCGTAAGAAAAGTGTTTTTCTTACACCGTGATTCTGACGATTTGGCGGTGTGACGTGCATGCCCACGCTTGCGCTCCCGTGCTCGCACGTGATTGGCGCGCCTTCCGCGACAGCGCGGGCAGCACCTCTTGGAACCTGGGTGGTGGCGAACGTTCGTATCAAACGTCGCTGGGTGAAAATCGGTTCGCAACAACCATACTCCATTACACTGAGGCCAATGGGCCTTAGCCGGGACAAGCGAAAAATTCGTATCAGCCCGAAATTCGTATGAGCTGTGATCGTATCACCGAGGTTTCACTGTAGTAGGTTTTATTTTATAAGCACTCGTAGCTACAAACCAGGACATCATGTCAAAATGCATCGTAGTGAGAAATGGATTTTGACCGCCTGGGACCCTTCAACGACCGCGTACATTTTGAACATACCTTTAACAATTCGAATAAGTTTTTGGTCCCCAGCTTTCCGGGGCTTGGGAAGTAAAAAAAAAAAATCCTGGAATGCAACATCAGGGGGCCGCGGTTGCCATTATCGTCGATAACCTGCTTGGCCATAACTCTGCAAGTAAAAGAATTGCGGGACAGGTTATCACGAGCAATTGCTCATAACAGTCGTCATACTAAAAAAAAAAAGGTCACGTTTCAATCTGTGAGTAGTTTACACAGCATGAACACACGCACACATACCGTGACATGTGCATATACGTGTATGCTCAATGAGGGAACACGACCATTGAAATGGTCGTTGAGGTTAAAGTAGTGTGAGACTTCGGACTTCCCTTCGGCGTGGTCTTCGTAATATATGCAAATTACGAATATATGGCCACCACCAAGAGGGCGCTAATGAAACAAGGGTAAAGCAACTTTGGCCAGAAATGAACAAAGGCTCTACCTCATATTAGCAAGTGTACAAAGACAGACAAAAGACAGTGAACCACATGTCTCTTTCCACATGTAACACTACGTGTCTTTGTGTGAAGTGGAGTCGTATTTAGCCTAAAGCAGCCATCCCCTTAACAGGACCCCTCGAGTGTAACGATTCCCAGGGACGAACCACTTTAGGACAGGTGCCTTGAGAGACTCCCGGTGCGCCAGCCAACCAGCCGGACTCGCTCAATCAGCCAACCGCTTATATAGGAACGGCCAGCTATGTCATGAGACCTGCCAACTCCAACGCTCGTTATACGCTACGACTCCTCCACCGATAGAGCCACTCGGTTTCAAAGCCGGAAGGCCAGCACTCCGGGCGAACAGTCAAGGCCCACTTTTTTGGGCTGCAGTCAACCTGGACGCATACCAACTCCACCCGGCTTGTGCTTATGCATGGAACCCTGACTCCATTGGAGATTCGGGACCATCCAGTTATTACACACAGACCTCCCATCGCCGTTCTCTCTAATGACCGACCATCAGCGCTCCTCGGAGTGAAGAGACTGTGACAACGACTCTGGTGATGGGTATTGGAATATGTGGTGCTTATGTACCACTATGTGCAGCTACTGGTAAGAGCAGACGCCAGCCAGCATGGGCGCGCAGGGTTCTCCTTTAGGAGGGGGGAGGGGGGGTTGTCCCCCACTCTCCAGTTGGTTGAATCCGAAACAGCACAAGCTTTGACTCTGATTGACTCCGAAAAAACACAACGGCCTGTCATCGGTCCCGGCTTCCGGGGGTAAAGGTGGGCAGTAAACATTTCTTGGAATTCAACATGAGGGGCCCTATGCCGCCATTCTCCTCAAAACCTGCTTGGCCATAACCCTGCACGCAGGGTTTAAAGTCACCCCCCCCCCCCTCGCCAGTCCGACGGTGGCACTGCGGCACCCATTTGACACGTGCTGGAGTTGAATTTTTTGGTAGTATTGCTTTGTGCGGGGAAATTATACTCTGCAGTTTTCCAAATAATGATTTAATGGCAGATGTTTGGTTGACGGGGTGTCAGCAAGACAGAAGAAAACAGGTATCGTCGTACTGCTGAATGCAATTCACTGAGATACTGAACACCACGGGCAACGCCTCCTGAAACCACGGGTCACCACGCTGTTCGAAAGAGCGTCTTGGCACAGCATACTGTTTCACGAGGCACCTGAGTATGAAAGTATACCTGCTCGTGAATCAGTAATGGTATCAGCTTGGTCTGTTGAGTTTGCCACTCAATTTTCATCCTTTCAGTTGTGCATCACAAGTCTGCTGTAATTGCAAAGACGCATGTACTTTGCCTACTTTATTAGGCAAGCGGTAGTGAAAATAAAATATGGCATTGTCGTGCTTGAGGTTCTGAATCCAGTGAGTCAACTAATGTTACTTGCTTCGAGCTCACAGATCTTTAAGCTTTTACATCCAGAGTTATATTTTGAAAAGTCGTTCCCAAAATAACTTCATTTAATGCTTGACTGAATAGACACGTTGACGAAATATGTTCGGAATAATATATGTATGTGTATAGCATTCATAAGCATTTGTTCAGTTCTAGAGACATTTGGCTTCACTGCACTGTGATCATCGCGAACACCTCTCTTAACCCTTCGTGGGTTCGCCTATATTTTTGACACGATCATATAAAAACCGGCTGTGGTACATTCATATAAGCTACAAAGAAATACTATAAAACAGATTTCGTAAAATCAAGCCAGTAGTTTACTGAAAAAAGTGGGCCATGTATATGTCCCACTGACTCATGAGAGTGTTTTCAAAAAGTGGGAAAACACTGTCCCACTGTCTCATGAAGGCACCATCTCGAGATTGCATCAACGGGTATTTGGGATGAAACGGCCGAACCAAGTGGCACGGAGTATCGCTTCTCAAGATGTGCTAAGGAAAGTTGTGGGGATCTCATTCCAGCAGTAGAACACCACCTGTACCTGCGCCTCCTGTGAGCCGTCATATAGCGTTGTGGTCTGTTCCTGTAAAGCTTACTTTACCGCATTCACCAACAATTTTTTCTTTGTCCATTTATCTGGCCTTGCTTTGGCTGTCGAAATTGTCGAGTACAGCTGTTGTCCCTGAATATGCGCCCACTTTTCAAGAGGTATATGATATCAAGAAAAATATTTCTACGCACCAATATCCGCAATTATGCTGAGGAATGAGCGTGGCAATATCGCAGGGGATTGTTTCGATGCATTTATCGGTCAAGTTATTCCGCAAATTTGCAAAAACACGTGATGACTGGAAACTAAAGTCACCTCTCTGAAAGACCAGAAAAAGAGAAAAGTATCCGGTAATTTGATTTGTAGGCTCTTTCTATCTGAAGAAGAAGGAAATTCAGACGCTATCGTGAAAAATTTATCGAAATTTAACGTCCCTGTAACACTACTTCCGCCCTTTGAAAGTGTGGTAAAAGATTTTTCCGCGAGAATACGAAGACCTAGGTAAGATATGTGTGACATCGTTGCGCTAATTGCAACGGGTTATGTGGGAGAACATTTTTCCTGAAGACAAAAAAATTGGGGGACGCTTAAGCTTCGCCTTTAAGAGTTGAACGCGATAGCGATATCCTGCCCCTAGTGCGCACTTCGAACACTACGAGTGTTTAATAGAATGCGCGCACTAATGTATGTGCCTTATGTAACGGGTAGCATGCTTTAAACCAGGAGCAATTATGCGCGAGAAACTTTTTCGAAGTTGCGATGCATCCACCACGTGGTCCGAAGGGAATACGCGCACTAATGTGTGTGCCTTTTGTAATGGGTGGCTGTCTTTAAACCACCAAGTCGTTATGATATTGACATGGTGTGACGCCCGATGGCAATGTACGCTTGTACCACGCAATATTACTGCGATATTACATCTCGTACTGTGACACCTGTATACAGGACGCGTATTTTTAGGAAGCATGAAAGTTACTTTCAGTGCAGCTCCAAGACGACGGACCGAACGGTCGCGTTTTTATGTTCTCCGCCTCAAAGGATCTATCGGCCTTGAGCCGAGGTGCTGCTCAGGCTTCAGCCAGCAGTAATGACTACCGTGTTGTGCTGCCTCGCCTTCCTACCGGTAAGCTGGTTGTGGACTCCGTTTTTCTGCACGCGGACTTGGCTGGTCGCCCTTACCGTGTTCAAGACTTCAGAGATGCTCTTCGGAACATTATCGACCTAAAGGAAATCAGCTCGATAGGTCAGTTCCAAATGTCGCACGTATGGTTGGTGACGTGCAAGTCAACAATTTCGAAAACAAAGTTAGTCACACGTGGTGAATTTCTTGTCAAGAGCCGTCGATGCCTTGTGGTTGACCCGGAACCCACAGAAGTAAAGATGAAGCTCCTGTGGCTTCCTGAGCACTTAGAAGACACCTACATTCGAGATGCCCTGCATGTTTTCGGGAAGATCAAGTCAATATCAATAGAAAGCTGGAAAGTAGCGGACATGGAGCAAATGCGGACTCTAAATCGTGATGTTGTATTGTCCCTTGCCGATGGAGTCCGAGTGGGTGACATTCCACATTTCCTGACAGTCTGCGGAGTTCAAAGTCTTGTCCTCATTCCTGGGCGGCCACCACTTTGTCTTCGCTGTAATAAGGTAGGGCACATTCGTCGTAACTGCAGGACTCCTCGCTGCGACGACTGTCGACGCTTTGGTCATTCAGCTGAGGAATGTGTCATGACTTACGCCAACAAACTACGACAACGTACGCAGCAACCAGATGAGAACTTGCAAGAGCATATCATGGATGCCACAGAAGTTCTCGACGCGACGGGAGACACTTCGTCAAGCGCAGATGCTACAGGATTAAGCAGAACGCCTACTGAAGACGCAAAGAAAACAACAGTCGATGCGTCCGAGGAAGCTGCGGTAAACGAAGAACCGAGTGGACCATGCAAGCAGTTGAACCAAAATTCTCCTGACCAGCCTGTTAAGGCACAGGCCGTACCTTCGGAGACTTCCAGTGAAGAAGCACCAGATAAGAGCGCCTCAGTTCCGCAGCAGCCGTTTCATCCTGCCTCGGTCTCGGAAGACGACATGCATGTTTCTGTGGATGCGGCAATCCCCAAGCGCCGCGCGACGTACAGCTCCGATTCAAGCAAGGAGAGCGACACAACGAGTGTGCATGAATCGGAAGGTGCGCCGTCGCCGAACATCGAAACACAACGGAAATTGTCGGCGGTCGCGATCGAGGAGGCCGCGCTGGTGGGGGTTCAAGAGAAGCCTCACCGTTGGCGATGACCTATAGAAGTGATCCCAAGGGACAGTAAGCATACTGTTGGTAGACATCATGGCGCAGTCCGAGCGACTCACTTTTGCAACATTGAATGTTCGTGGCCTTAGGTCTTTCCAGAAACAGGCTCAGCTCCGCAGGCTTTTTACAAGGAAACGACTCGATTTTGTCGCCATCCAAAAGACAAAGATCGAGAGTGACGAAGACACTGAGAAGGCCCTACGGCCCTTCCTGTCCGACTATAACGTTTGCGTTTCACACGCAAAGGGTCTGTCTGCGGGCTGCTGGTTGTTTCTGAGAAAGAGTCTCCCCTGTACAGCAGTTACTACTCACGTTGACAGTGAAGGCAGGTACATATGCTGCGATTTTGTGTTGCATGGAGTGCCGTGGCGTATTATCATCTTGTATGCATTCAATGAGATTTCAAAACGGGTTCAGTTATTTGAAGATATGTCCAAACTAATTAACTGTGATTATTTCACTGTACTAATGGGCGACTTTAACTGTGTATGCAATCCTAGTGATCGCAACAATCCTAATAGTCGCCGAGACAGGAGTGGTGAAGTTTTAAGCGGTATTATAGATAATGCAGGGCTCATTGACATCGGTACTTTCGGTCAAATAACTGCGTATACTCGACTTCAGGGAAGCTCTTCTGCTCGCCTTGATCGAATTTACGTATCTTCATCACTCCTACCTCGGGAACTTTCGTGCAGCACTGAGCCAGTTTCATTTTCGGATCACTGTATTGTTATCGCAAAAATTGGTGCAAGCCGCCGAACTCACTTCCGACCACAGTGGGCACTTTGGAAGATGAACTCGGACCTCCTAAACGATCAGGAATTCAATAATAGAGTTAAAGAGGCAGTGAGAAATTCTTTTTCGAAAGGATTACATGTATTCGCTGCTTGGGAGCTTTTTAAGCAAGAGGTTCGTGCACTAGCTATAGAATGTGGATCTGTCAAATCGTACTATCGAAAGAACGAGGAAAAGAGATTATTTAAAAGTCTATGTAACCTTTACGAGATTGAATGCGAAAAACCAGGCGCATACATTAATGAAATAGAAAGCATTAAATGCCAGCTACAAAATTATGATGCTGCTCGCTACAGAGGTGCACGTATTCGATCTCGGAACAGCAGGACTTTGAATTCTGAGCTACCGACACGTCAAGCTTTACTTGATGAGCGGCGCCACGCAATGTCCAAGTTTATTCCAGATCTGATTTCTAACGGTGCTCTTCTAACCGATACAGCAGACATTATCTTGCAATTCGAAAGGTACTACAAGGTGTTGTTTAGTGCTCTTCCTGATGACCATGGTGGCGAAAACAAAACAAATTTTGTTTCTCTGTTAAGCCCATTGAGCGAAGATGATTGCGCAATCATTAGTAGTCCCATCACGTTAGAGGAAATTAAGCAGGCCATTGAGCAACTACCTTTGTCAAAAACACCTGGCCCTGATGGGATTCCTGCTGAATTTTACAAATCATTCAAAACAACTCTCAGTACTATTCTGCTGGATATATTTAGACAAAGTTACGTCATGAAGACTCTCCCGCAGTCTTTTTGCAAAAGCCATACTGTTCTCATTCCAAAAAGTTCTGAAAAGGAAAAACTTCGTTCTGTTGAAGGCTACAGGCCAATAGCGTTGACAAATGTTGACTACAAAATTTTTGCTAAGATATTATCAAATCGGTTACAGTTTGTGATGTCAATACTTATTGGTTCTCATCAGACATGTGGAATTAGGGGTCGCTCCATACAAACAAATATTCACATCGCTCGAACACTTCTTCAGTATTGCTACAGTTGTCAAGAACAGCTTGCTATGCTACAGGTAGACCTTGCCAAAGCTTTTGACCGTGTTAGTCATTCCTTTCTGTTTTCCCTTCTGCAACATGCAAATGTTGGCTCTGTTCTGCTGGAAGGCGTTAAACTTTGTTACAATGACTGTTCAACGCGTCTAATTATAATGGCCATCTGTCAAAACCGGTATCTATTTGCTCTTCTGTAAAGCAAGGCTGCCCAATGTCCCCACTGCTGTTCGCACTTTATCTTGAACCGCTATGCCTGAGCATAATACGATCGAATAGTATTCGCGGCTTCAATATATTAGGCAATGAAGTTAAGGTATTGGCTTATGCAGATGACGTAGCTTTCTTTTGCTCAGACAAACGAAGTATTGAGAATGTGGTATCTACAATAAGTAAATTCGGCATTGTATCAGGTGCTCGTTTAAACACATCTAAAAGTTTAGGATTATGGTTTGGATCATGGGGTAGTACGCCGGAGAAGTTCGCAGGAATTAATTGGACTCGTATTCCACCAAAGTACCTCGGTGTGCCGCTAGATGCGTACAGATTCAGCGCACGATACTGGAAAGAACGTGTTCCTAAGCTTGAACGACAGGCCCAGACTTACGTTCCACATCGCCTTTCCATCTTTGGGAGAGCTAAAGCTTGCAATACATTTTTGGCCACAAAGCTATACTATGTATTGCAACTTATTCATTGCGCTCGATCTTACATACAGCGCTTTCATCGGACTTTCGCAACTTTCGTGTGGTCTTCGACGTTTGAACCAATGAGACGGGACAACCTATTCAGGCCAGTTAAGGAGGGAGGGCTGGGTTTAGTTCATTTATATCTATGGCAAATTGTTTCACGGTTCTACTTTTTTCGCGACAGTTCGCATCCCATTATTCGATCATTCTTGCAGATTACGTTTGTTAATGCTTTACCTGACTTGATTGTTTCCTCAGATTTCTCTGTACGCCCGTGTTTGTGGGGATTTATGCAGGAAGTTTTCATCGCTGTACGGTTTCTCAAGGTCCGGTTTTCCATAGAATATCTATACACAGTATCACGCAAGCGACTCTACAAGGATTTGTTATCCATGCTTTTTCCACCTCCACTTTACCGCTCATTATATTCTCACCTTCCAGGACATGATGTACTAAAACGAGTTCGGAAAAGGCATCTTTCTCCTGATACAAAAACCTTCTTTTACAAACTCCATACTGATACACTGCCGGTGAAATCATGGTTGCAGAGGAAAGGTATTTTTGTTTCTTCAGTTAACTGTCGTCTCTGCGATGTACCAGAGACAGTAGAACACTGTTTTATTAGCTGCAAAGATGCCATTCTGTTTTGGGACATCCTTCAACGAACTGTTCAAAAATATTTTAACATTAACTCACATACTATACGTTACCTTCTCCCAACGTCTCTTGATGAAGTGCCCTTTGACATGTTTTTCCTTATGGGACTGCACAGTCTGTGGAAAACGCGCATGCAAGACCGTAATGCAGAACCAACCGCTGCTTCAAGTATGCATTTCATGCGTATGGCTCTCCATCTAAAGGACATTTACGAAGAACTTGACATAAGACCGTCACGGACAAGATGATGATTTTTCGCTCACAACCAACGGAGCCGACGCCGACGGCGGGATTTCTGCGGTACGAGCTCTTTAACGTTATCGCGTTAAAAGTGGGACGTATGCGTCCAGCTGTCGACAAAGGGTTAACGCTTAATCTATAGCACACACACACACACACACACACACACACACACACACACACACACACACACACACACACACCACACACACACACACACACACACACACACACACACACACACACACACACACACACACACACACACACACACACACACACACACACACATATATATATATATATATATATATATATATATATGTATATATATATATATATACAGTGCAATATCGTTGATACGATTCTGCACAATACGTTTTTCAGCCTAATACGTTTTTGTTTTTATTCACGGCCAATATCCCTTGGCAATAATGCACTTTCATGTGTTTAATACGATCACACTTTTGCCCAATAATGTATAGTACGACCGCGAAAGTGCATCTTGACCGATATATCTATAAATCCTGCGTTTATTCTTCGGTATGCTAGCTCGCACCGCGTTCCAACAACCCAGGATCTGCGCGTTGCAAAGCCGCTGAGGCCACAGCAGCATCGGAGTTGCGGCGAAACGATCGCTGCTAGGCGATCATTTCTCTGAGAATATATATATATATATATATATATATATATATATATATATATATATATATATATATATGTGTGTGTGTGTGTGTGTGTATATATATGTGTATATATATATATATATATATATATATATATATATATATATATATATATATATATATATATATATATATATATATGTGTGTGTGTGTGTGCGCGCTGCCGCTTTATGAGGGCCCCTCCTCCAATGAAGGGAGACTTTAAGCACTGCCTGCACGTAAAAAATGACGTGCAGGCCCGACTGAGCGTTGGTGTGAGGCCGGGTTGGCGTCCTCTTAGATTATTAGGCGGAGGGGGTGACGTGTATGTTTTCGTGAATTTACCCATGTGATTTCAGCAAAAAGAATTATCCCTTGGTAGTTCATCGCTAGACCTCTGTGTCAATTTTTTGTTGTTTCTTCCATGTGGTGTTCGCGCTGCAGTTTCCAGTATGAATCACCAACCCTCCCATGGTACCGCTGTTTGTGCATCGAATTTTCGTTGCCATTCTGCAAGCTCGAACGATTTGAAAAAGAACAACTATGGATGGCTTGCACAAACGTCACAGAAACCGCCATGTTGGAGTACCAAAGGACGCGATATTTGTCCCGTCACGTTTATGCTATCAGTACATCGCATGCAGGTTCTTGTGCTATTTATCTACAGGGGCTAGAGACGTTCCAATGGTGTCATCACATTGAAGCACGTGATTTTGCTTTCTTGACGTCACCAAAACCGCCATGTTGAAGTACTGGTGCTTAACAGAACTGCAAATTGGGCTAGTTGGTGATGTTAGTTCCTAAGCAAGTGTTTTCTGTGATTAAAAAAACACACTATCTCCCGCCAAAGGGGACCGTGAGGCGATGCGAAGCAGCGTTTCGGCATGTCGAGCCCGCGTTTCAGAGGGACAGTGGAGAGGTGGAGTGGGTCTGGAGAGGGGAAAAGGGAGAGGGGAAAGGCGATTGGAGAGGGGGGAGTGGAGAGGAGGTGTGCGGAGAGGGTTTGCGCATGCGCTGTAAGGGTGGTCACGCCGCACACCACCACCACCACCGGTTTGAACTCCGCCATAAAATGCTTCGCATCTAAAAAACCAGTTGAAGTTTAGCGCTTGTCTTGTGCGGTTCTCTGCTCTTTTGCCTACGCTTGTCGCGCTACGACCACAATGAGTACTGGTACGTTAATAAATTGCGTCCGTAACGTTTATATGTGTCCGTCTATTTTGCCAGTCTGTCTATCCCTTCCGTTCTGTCGTCGTCCTCACCACCGTTCAGATCATCAGCAAGAGGGAGGGGCTATGAAAGGAAGATCTGTGCTTGGTCGATGGAGGTCGCAGACGTGTGGACGCCCGTCCTGCACATTGTTTCCCATCCAATATTCACTCCAATCTCTGCTAATCTTGTATTCCTACACTATCTTCCGATGGCGCTCCCTTCTGGGCTGCAAAAAAATAACGCCACTTTTTAAAGGCGAAAGCCTCAGATGCCTCATGAAGTGCGAAAACGGACAATCGGCGTCCAGCGGTGTCGGCGTCAGCACGAGTGACGCTGAAAATCATCATAACGTGATGACGTCACCTTAGGAAGTCATCATGACCTCACAGGTCACCGAAATTTGTGACGTCACTGTGATGTCACATAGCGTGGCGTCGCATGATGACGTCATCACCTGCCACCGTCGCTTGCTCAAAGGTGGGCCGATCACGGAGGCAGTGTAAAAACAGGCGAGGTGCAGAAAGCGTGAAATGCCTCCGATCCTTTATGCAGTGCAAAACCACGTTAGGCGCAGAGAGCTTTTGGAGGGGGGCGGGGGAGGACTGTATAGTATATCGACTGAGAAGAACAAAGGTGATGGCTTTCGTCTTCGAGTCATCTCAGGCGATGCATAAGCGACCCTGCGTGTTTTTTCCTAACATTAACCGCTCTTGTATTTTCTTCGTCCCGTTGTCGCGCTGTTGGTTATGCTTTCGTTATGCACCAACCAGCCCAGTCCAGTGCTCGCCCTAGTGGTTGCTTTTTAACGTACTTTTTTAGCGACGTAATTTCCATGACGCACCATGCCGGACTGCACCAAGAAATCACCGACGTCATTTCCGTGATGGAAATGACGTCGGTAATTTCTTGGTGCGGTCGGTATGATAAAACACTTTCGTTTTAAAAAAAAACAGAGAAAATACAACATTCTTCAGATATCATGAGACCAATTTATTTGGAAATTGCTGAAAGAGGCCTTCTTTACATTACGAACATAAAGTAAGATAATAGCGATGACATGACATTGCGAAAGCCTGAGTTAGTTGCACAAGGGAACTGCAGGCATTCTCGTTTTTCTTTTCTCCAATCAAACGCCGGTGGCTGTGAAAGCGAGCGGCATTACTTAACACCTTTCGTTCCCGTCGGAATTCAGTTACGCTGTCTGCGCTCTCGTTCCATCCAATGTGTCACGGTAGCTTGTCTCTCTCGCTTCTTCAAAGCCATGGATGGCCGCCTCGTTTTCTGCTGCGGGGAGTGTTTGCGAACAACGGCCGCTTCATTATCAGCGGAAACCATCGTGTCAGAAAAACAACGCAGTTCTCCCAGCGGTATACCCCATCCTTTCCTATAACCTTTTGTTCCGACTGTTTTGCTATTTAGTATAAACGTTACGCCGCGGCACCCCTTTTCTGGCCCGGAAATAAGCTGACCAGGTCGCATGTGTCACCTCTGCCGGCCCTCCTTCCGGTGCTTTGTGACCGAACGGGCGGAGCTGACCTCGCTTGACGCTGCGTCATGTGACCTGTAAGTGACCAATCGCGAGGCTCCGAAAAACGGGGTGTACCTGTTGCGGCGTACTAGGCGGCTCAGCTCGACCAAGGTTTTGCGGCCAACTCGTCTTGTTTGTCCACTTTGGGCCCCCTTTTGCTCATTCGAGTTTAGGTTCTGAATTCACTTCTTTATTACCTTGCCCTTGCGCGACTAAAACCGCGTCGTCGAGGGGCATTCATTAGGAGAGCGTGGTCTCGAAAGCGAATGGGGGTCACAGTTTCGTTTCGTCGTCTAGTAACCATCGTTTTTCGAGGGGTAATTATTACGCGTCTTCCAACAAAAAAAGGAAAGCTTAACCAATTTATTTATTTATTTTATTTATTCGTACATACTGCCAATCCCAAAGGGATCATAGCAGGTGGGCATATACAGTAACAGAATAACACAAATTGTGATACAATGGAAACAACAAATAATTATAAAGAAAGTGCAACACAAGAGCGATTAGTGGTATGTGAATAGAAAGAAAACAGGCTCGCATAATAAAACCGTAATCATGGAAAGGAAAGAAGAGAAAAAAAAGAGAAGAAAAACATTGAGAGACCATGGTGTAAGCATTTTAACACAGTGGTGCTTTAGCGCGAGGCGACAAATGCATACTGTGGGGCTTCAGGTATGGGAAAAAAAAGATGAGCAGAAAATGCATTAAGAACAAACAGGTGACAGGTGCAGTTTCATACATCAATAGGAGGGGGGGAAACTGAACTATCTAACAGAGTTCAAGGTTCGCTTTCAAGTGCAGTTAAGAACTGTGTTAGTGATGTGCTTTCTGTGATATGTAGGGGAAGGTTATTCCATTCTCTTATGGTCAATGGAAAAAATGAACTGTTGAAACAGGCGGTATGAAAGGTGTATTCAGTGAGCACCTGTCTATCGTTATGTCTGGTAGGGCGTGTTTTTAAGCTTGTGATGAAGTTTGTGGCATCAATATTTACTAAACAAAGATTCGTTTTTTTTAGGGGGGGGGGGGCGGGAAACATCGCCCCCCTCACCCCAATGGAGAACACTGCACACGCCTATGTGTTCAATGGTCTCGCTGTCGCAATGGTGAATGGTAGCACTTCCAACCCGCCACTGCGGTCTAGTGCTTATGGCGCTCGAGTGCTGACCCGAAGGTCGCGGGATCGAATCCCGGCTGCGGCGGGTGCATTTTCGATGGAGGCGAAAATGCCTGAGGCCCGTGTTCTTAGATTTAGGTGCACGTTAAAGAACCCCAGATTGTCGAAACTTCCGGGGCCCTCCGCTACGGCGTCCCTCTTAATCATATCATGGCTTCGGGACGTTAAACCCCAACAATTATTGTAGCAGCACTGCCAGCCGTTTGGATGCGGCAGTTAGAGGTGTGTGTAAGTTACGCTGTAAGCCTCAGGTAGCAGATAATGGTTATCTCGAATCTGTGGCACTGGTCTAGACAGCGAAGGAGGGTATGTAGAAAATCGACCAGGCGTATTCCACGTAGACTGGAATACTGTGTACTCTACTGAAGGAGAGCTGCATGTAGCTCCACCTGGTAATACTTGCCCGAATTCAGTATCTCGCGAGTTCCCTATCATGTTTAGGTAGCTATCTAGAGCAATGGGTGTTCTGCTATGGTAGAGCGGTAAGCCGTCCCTTAAAGGTAAACGAAAAGAAGGCGGTGCTTGGAACAGTATTTCACTTAATTGTTTTTGTGACGTCATACGTCAAGCACCTCAGCATGTTTAAGACAGTCCAACTCTACCATACAGATATATAATTCAAGGCGAAAGCTTTATATGCACCATCAAGAAAATATCGTGATTTGGCGAGATCCGACGGTACATTGCGGAACCTTGTTTGGCGGAGGCGGATGAAAAAAAAACCACCAATAAATCTGAGTCAAAAGTCACGTCATACACAAATGCATGTATGTGTGCCGACGGCGTACCGAAAGTTCTATGACCTCAGTGTAACGGGATGTCATCAATGACGTCACAGATAGCCAGAATTTGTGCAGTCATTATGACGCCACATGATGACGTCATCATACGACATTCCTGCTTGTTCAAGGGCGTGCCGATCTCGGAGGCGGTGCAAAACCATGTGAGGTGCGGAAAGCTTGCAGTGCCTCACAAGCAGTGCAAAACCACGCTTGGGGCAGAAAGCTCGGGGGGAGGAATCAATAGAATCTTGTGTTTGGAAAAATTTACTGTGTCACAGACAGTTAGTGTATACAATTCAACACAACATCTTACTAGAATACGTTTATGAGAATAAAAAAATCACAGCACATCCACGGAGTGAATGATGATGAGTGGGCGAAGCTGCGGAGGTTCATCGGTAAACCGTGAATCTTCCGTGAATTCTGCCCAGTACATCATCACCGACGTGAGATCGGGCGCGTTTATACTAAAGGTTCGATGAGTTATGACGACTTGCAGCTCACTTTAATTTTACATGTACGCTGTGAATTTTCATTGTTTAGAAAACCATTGCTTTAGAAAACACCTTGCGTCTTTCGTTAAGCAGCTGGCGTCTTTTTCGTTTTGCTTTAGAAACATCTGGCGTTCTTTCGTTTTGTTTTTACAAAACATCTGGCGTCTTTCGTTGGTTTATTTCATCAATCAACGGCGTTTTGAACAAAATTTTTATTGTTTAATCACGCACAGGAGAAATCTCACCAGGCACTACCTTGGAGGTAAACAATGGCTGCTAATGGGAATGAGAGACAGAAGAAGTCGGCTTTTAGCTAACACTTACACTTCTACAGAGACAGAAGAATTCGGCTTTTAGTTAACGCGCACGCTGCGAATTTTTTATTGTTCAACAACGCACAGGAGAAATCTCCCACCGGCACCACCTTGGAGGTCAAAGGGTAAGACTTGTTACTCACTACTACGAGCACGACGAGGGACGAACGAGTGCCGCCTTAAGGAGCTTCGCCCCTAAAAAAAAGAGTCACAAAGGCATACATACGGAAAGACGTGGAGGCAACAAGTAATCGACTGTGTTTAGAAAAACGTTTTGTATCATAGAGGATAAAGATTAAAACAATTCGACACCCAAATGTAAACGTCAAATAAATATAAGATGGCTTTCGCCTTCGAGTAGTCTAAGCTGAATTCATAAAGGACTGCGTGACATTTTGTGCCGCTGGTTTTATGCGTAAAACTTGAACGTGTAAACAAATTTTGACAGAAATACTGAGGTCGATACTCATCCAGAGAACATATTTTAGTCTGAAACGACGAACTTTTATTTTCCATTACGCCTAGTGTTTACATTAGCAGAGAAAAAGAGCTTGCTCATCAAATACCAGTTGGCGCAATTCTTATAAATGAATATTTATTTATTAGTGACTCAAGCACCGAGACACACACTTGTTTTCTTCCAAGCACTTCTGGTCGAGCACTTGTTTCTAGTTTTCGGAAAAGTATTCAGAAAATGTCTTCTGAAAAAATAAAACTGCTACAAATTCTTTGGCTCTCGTTAAAGAGTCGTATTGGATACATGCGATATAGGAGCATAAGGTTACTTAAGATAACGGTCAAATAACTGTAAGAATAATTACTGACAATTAATTGAGTTCATTCAAAAGAGCGCACACTTTTCTTGTGAGCAGCTGGGATCGTTGCGGCATCTGGTGGCGTAGATCTCAACCACGCGCTTTTTTCTAAGTGGCCTCCGGGATCCGCTTCGGCAGCGCGCCGAAACACGAAGTTAAAGCGGGCGCCCTGCAACACTTTTCCGAGTAATCATCGAATGACTTCATTAAAGAACTTATTGTCTCACGAATCCACTGTAGCAAATATTTTTTAGAATCCGTCTAGTACGAGCGGAGTTATAGGGATTTTTCCCCTCGCTTTAAAGGGACATTGAAGAGCAAAACAATTTTTCTCATATTGGTAAAGTACTCTTTCACGATGCCAAAAACACCACGCTTCGGCTGCGAGAAGACGCTTAGTAAGCGAGAAAACGCGCAAAAACAAAATGTAGGTGTCGACGCCACCTAGAAGTTTCCGCACCATTCGCCGTGACGTCACATGTTTTGACGGCGCCTACTAGGGACTACGTAGTTCCTAATCGGTAAAACTGAAGTACGTTGTCCTCTGAGGGGGCCATAGACTTAACATACCAAGTATGGGTTAATTTTGTTGAGTCAATGGCGCCAAAATACGATAAATAGACTTTGAAATCCGTAACGTCACGCGGGGTGATTTCGGCGTGAAATTTAAAAATGAAACTTTGAACTTGGTTTTCTCCTCTATTAGTAAGCCTATGATGGCGAAATTAACGACATTAGAGTTCTCAAAGCACAATTTATCGATCTAAACCGATTCATTGTTTCTCTTTAGTGTCCCTTTAAGCGCTTTCTCTCTCCCTTCGTACCAGCGAGCGCGCTGAAAGCTACGCAGGGAGGGGAATGACAAGTGGGCAAGAAGATGCGTCCGTTCGTCCGCGCGCGTCATGGCCTTGAGCAATTTATCTTTTTTTTTCCCTCGAAGGCGCGCCTTAATTTCAGTGTGATCGCGAGGGCGCGTGAGGGCACACGGCGGCATCCCGCGGCGCCAGCAGTAACTATGCAGCTCACGATGCTCAAATCCGCCCAGTGGCCGTGGACTTTGGGTTTATAATAATAATAATAATAATAATAATAATAATAATAATAATAATAATAATAATAATAGTAATAGTAATAATAATAATAATAATAATAATAATAATAATAATATCTGTGGTTTAACGTCCCAAAACCGCGACATAATTATGAGAGACGCCGTGGTGGAGGGCTCCGGAAATTTCGACCACGTGGAGTTCTTGAAAGGAGTACTGGCACAAAATTTCGCGGCGAGATAGCCTGCGGGATCGATTCCCGTGAACATGCGTATATTATCTGCAAAATATCACCAGCGAATATAGCTTGGAAGGTATTTTAAATTAATCTTGAAGTTTACGTGAGCGATTGACATCCTCGCGCTACTGACACCCTCAAAGGTGACCCTCGATGACCCCCCCTACTTCCCTCACGTGACCACGCTGCAACAAGTTATGATGACGTCATTGCCGCCATGCTTTTTTTTTTTGTTGCGTTCACTGCAGCAGCCTACTTCTCGGCCACCATATCTCGGCGGCTGCTCGCGAACCGCGCGGAAGTGCGTCGCAGTTCTGTGTGCTGACGTGACCGAGCTAGGTGGTGATAGTTGCACCCGGTGGCTTGTCGCTTTTGAAACCGAAACTGACAACGATGTGCGGTGTTAGGATGAAAATGTTGAAGGGTGTGGAGTTGGGAGGCTGAGGGGGGTTGAAAAAAAATCGGCAGAGCCATGCGCTGTGGGAATCGGTTTCATGAGAAGCAGTCAGCGAGTACTTCTATGCTGTATTTTATGGCTTTGAGCCAAGCGTTACAAGGTGGACCGACGTGTGTTTGTAAATGTAGTAGCTGTGTGCACATTGTGGGCTTACCAGGCACGTCGACAACACTGGCGTTTTAAGGGTAACTTATGCTGCGACGTAACGTCAGCCCTCACGTTAGAGTATATACGTCAGTATTATCGAAACTAAGCGCACTTCATGGTGCAGTCATGTGAATATCGTACGTAACTTTCGTTAATGTATTCCTCCGGGGTAGAGCAATGCTTCAATTTAGCTTGCTGAACATAGGAATACAAATGTAATGTTTATTAGACTGCTATAAAAGCGGAGCCAACACTGGAACCACAGACGTTAATCGAATATGACGCCTGTATCGTAGGAGTAGATATTGTTTATTGCTTTCTCGTAAAATTAGATAGCCAGCACCACAACCACGATCGACGTTGCACCGACATTACGCCTGCATAGGCTGTTTTTCCAAACCAGTTTATAGACCTGGCGTGGCTCTGTAGTGGAATACTTGATTGCCACGCAGAATGCTTGGGTTAGATTCCTGCTGGGATTCTAATTATTATTCTTTCCATTCGTCGGGTCAACGCTGCAGATATCAGTTTTTCTTAACGCTCTCGAATTTATATTACGAATGTCTGTTCTCGCCGTTCCTGTGTAAACTGTCAATCACCTGTGGCGCATACCCGTAAACCGCGGCCCGTGGTAAACGGGTATGTGCCACACGTGTCTAGAGGATAGGGTTTGACGACGTACGCGGCAGGATTTTCACGTTATTCATCTCAATACCCGACAGTCATATTTGTCAAATCCTCTTAACCTCCCATCAGATTTTGGTCTACACCAAGTTAAGGAGGCGATCATGAGAGCACCCAGACGTAGGCGGCTAGATAGATAGATACGTAGACAGAAACGCTCAAAGTGCCAAAGGTTCGCTAAAAAATGCTTCGCATTTAAAATGAGTTTCAGTTTCGCCGCAAGCAACAGTGTGGAATGTTGTACGAAGTAAAACTCGCAGCTGACTCCTGTAGCGTCCGACACGGCGAAACTCAGCAAAACTCTGGCTTGAGGAAACGCGGCATCCGCAACAAGCGAAGCGACCTTCCTGCTGTCTATCGCTTAAGCGCAGACTGAGTGGTGAGAACGCACAACGTACAAAGCTATGAGCCGGCTGCTGATTTCTCTAAGGATAGGACGCGCGCGACCGTGTCCGGTCGTTCAAAGTACGCAGTTTCTGTCGGAACCACACGACCCCTCACCCCCCCCCCTCCTTCCTCTGGGACACCCCATAAGCCCTTCGCGCGAAGGAAGACGGCTGGCGCGTTTCCGCTTCGCTTCAGCTGCGATAGTCGGCTCCCCTTGCGCGCTTTCACTCGCACAGAGCATACAACGCAAGAGGTAATGTAATAGTCTATAGACCTTTTACAGAACCTCACGGCGACGACAAGAATGAGCCTGTAGTGTCCGTATAATTGCTATCGCAATAAAAGAGCAACGGTTTAGAGCATTATGCATTGTACCATGGGAGAGAGGTAAGTTTTCCCTGAATATTAGAGAATGTATGACTGTTTTTTTTTTTTAGAAAATTGTGGATGATTTAGAGTACTTGCTCTGTTATGGTAGAGCGCACTGGCGCAGCCATAGGGGAGGGGAGCATGGGGGGGGTTAAAAGCATTCGGAATTTTTAATTTCGGGTGGGTATACATACACGCACACATATAAGAGCACGCGCGAACATACATAACGTATGGTTGAATGCCACCCCCCCCCTCACCTCTCCGAAAAAAATCCTGGTTAGGCCCTGGTAGAGCGGCAAGCTGTCGATAATATTGTAATCTACATCAAGTTCTCTAAATTAAGCATACCCTAGAGACGATATGTAGACGTCCAGACCGCCTCAAGCACTCGAGAAGTGTTCGTTGAGGGGCTGGTTAGCAAGACATTATTTGAGAACGAAAATTGCGCTGGTAACGAGACACCAGAGTAGAAGACAGAAACAGAACTCTTCCTGTCTTCTACTCTGCTAATTATCTTGTTTCTGCGCAGTTTTCATCTCTAGAAAAAAAAATGTGAACGACTCGGAGTACTGCGTACTCCACTATGGGAAGGCTCTATGCAGGTGCCAGTCCCCGAAAGCTGCACACGGGCTGCACTTGTCATAAATATCTTACCATAGGACATAAAAAAAAATCACAGCATATCCACGGAGTGAATGATGATGAGTGGGCGAAGCTGCGGAGGTTCATCGGTAAACCGTGAATCTTCCGTGAATTCTGCCCAGTACATCATCACCGACGTCAGATCGGGCGCGTTTATACTAAAGGTTCGATGAGTTATGACGACTTGCAGCTCACTTTAATTTTACATGTACGCTGTGAATTTTCATTGTTTAGAAAACCATTGCTTTAGAGAACATCTGGCGTCTTTCGTTAAGCAGCTGGCGTCTTTTCGTTTTGCTTTAGAAACATCTGGCGTTCTTTCGTTTTGCTTTTAGAAAACATCTGGCGTCTTTCGTTGGTTTATTTCATCAATCAACGGCGTTTTGAACAAAATTTTTATTGTTTAATCACGCACAGGAGAAATCTCACCAGGCACTACCTTGGAGGTAAACAGTGGCTGCTAATGGAAATGAGAGACAGAAGAAGTCGGCTTTTAGCTAACACTTACACTTCTACTTCTACTAACGTTTCCTACTGGAACATGCCAATGGCTGCTAATGGGGAATGAGAGACAGAAGAATTCGGCTTTTAGTTAACGCGCACGCTGCGAATTTTTTATTGTTCAACAACGCACAGGAAAAATCTCCCACCGGCACCACCTTGGAGGTCAAGATCTGGTACTAGCGTTACGACTGGTTACGCACTACTACCACTACTACGAGGGACGAACGGGTGCCGCCTTAAGGAGCTTCGCCCCTAAAAACCAGAATGAATAAATGAACAACTGTATTCATACCTGTTTAAGGGGAAATGTGCAATTAGAGGGTGGGGGGAGGACTACTCCAGGATGGCCTCCTAATTGTCGGGCCTCGACCTGCACAAGGAGGCCTCCCACTGCTCCTCAATGGAAATTAGGTGTTTCAGGAAAGGGGCGCTTAGTGCAGCCCCATATGGTGCGGTTTAAGCCTGCTGTGGAAGAGATGCAGAACTTACAAGATGGAGAAGGGCAACTAGAGCGATGAATGTGGTGGAGGAGGTAAGGGGAAGGAAAGGTGCGAGTCTGCAGCTAGAAGTTCGAGGGAAGAAGCAGGCTTGAAGCGACGAGGAGTCTTCGAACAAGGATGGTCGCTGGAGCTCGACAAGCGTCCATTAGTCGAAACGTTGGATACAGCGACTGAACGTTATCTCATTGCTTACCGTAGCAAAATACAATAAATTCGTTGTGTTTGAGCCATAAAGCTATCCACATTTGCTGTGGCACGTTTACATTATCGCACACTGAGAGCCATTTGAGATGGCCTAGTTTACCATGAGTGTATGAGTTCGTGTCGCTAGTTTTATCGCGAAAATTAGAACACCCCAGTAAATTTTACCGAAGGTCCTTGCCTCAATGCTTAGTCAAAGGCAATATTTTGAACAGCAACGGCGAACTCTTATTTCAGAATATGCGTAGGATTTACAATTGCAGAGCGAAAATAGGCTTCGAAGGAAAACCAGCTGGTACAGCAATTTTACAAAGGTGGATGGCGGGCGCACCGCGCGCTTTTGTGCGTGGAGCGCAGTTTTAAATGGGTAAGCATTTCTATGCCGACTCAACGAGAAAACCCCGTCTCCGTTCGTCCATCCCTCTACCCATTTAATCCTCGATGCCCCTACTGCATGAGAGAAATCGATATAAAGGAATAGATGTATAAAAGCAGAACGTAAAGAGTTGTGGAAGAGTTATCGTCATCCTAAGCCTGACTGCTCCCACTGCTGGGCAAAGACCTCGCCCATGTTCAGCCAATCAACCCGGTACCGTGCATCCGGCGGTCACGTTATACCCGAAAATTTCTTAATTTCATCTACCCACCTAAAATTCTGTCTCCCCCTCGCGCGTTTGCCTTCTCTTGGAATCCAGTCAGTTACCCTTAATTAATGACCAGCGGTTATATTGCCTACGCACTACATGCCCTGCCCATGTCCATTTCTTCTTGTTGATTTCGACTAATATGTCCTTAACACTCGTTTTAGGGACGAATCACCTTAGGGTGTCGGCGTGCGTCGTGCATCGTCGTCTGCTGTCGGGACGGTCCATTTGCTTGAGCGCAACAGAGGGCGCCACCGCCTCAGAGCTCGCTATGTGGCGAACGGCACGCGTTGACCATGGAAACGCTCTTTCTGCGATGAACTCTGAACTACCAGCTCGCAAGGAACGAGAACGCGCCCTCGCCCGCGAGAGACAACGCCGACGCAGGCAGCTTCTGCTAGCGAGTTTCTTGATTGAAAAAAACGACTGCTCGCGCTGCACAACCGTTCTGTGGCCACCTCGTATATATAGGCACTTGACCTGTAATGTAGTGCCGGTGGGAGATTTCTTTTGCGCGTAGTTGAACAATCAAGATTCGCAGCGAGCACGTTAACTAAAAGTGGACTTCGCGTCTCTGTGTCTAATCTTTCTTCTGTCTCTCACTGCCCATTGGCAGGGACCTTCCTGTGGGAAACACCGGCGCACACTGCATACTTCGCCCCTCCACAGGTTTCACGTTCGTGGAGCTGAAACACTTTTCCCTACATGCTTCGCCCCTCCTCAGTTTTTTCCTTGACCCACTCTAATCTCTTCTTGCCCCGTAAGGTTACACCTACCATTTTCCTTTCCTTGCTCGCTGCGTCGTCCTCAATTTAAGTTGAACCCTCTTTGCAAGGCTCCAGGTTTCTGCTCCGCAGGTAAGTACAGGTATACGATGCAGCTGTTATATGCCTTCGTCTTGAGGGATAGTGGTAAACTACCATTTATGATTTGAGAATGCCGGCCGAATGTGCTCCACCCTTTTCTTATTCCTTCTGGTTACTTCAGTCTCGTGGTTCGGCTCCGCGGTCCCTACATGTCCTAAGTAGATGTATTCCTTTACCACTTCCAGTGCCTCGCTGCCTATCGCGAAGCGCTGTTCTCTTCCGAGACTCTCGCACGTTACTTTAGTTTTTTTTTCACATTAATTTTCACACCTACAGTTCTGCTTTCCTTGTCCAATTCAAAAATCATGAGTTGCGATTCGTCCCCTGAGTTACTCGTCAATGCAATGTCATTAGCGAATCGCAGGTTACTAAGGTACTCTCCATTAACTCGTATCCCTAACTCTTCCCAATCTAGGGACCTGAAAACTTCTTGTACGAGAAGAGTGCCTGTCTGTAACATGGGAGAGGGCGTAGGTCGATTTGGAATAATTTTGGGGGGTGTCGGGATCCTTCTGGAGGCGGGGAGTGGGTGGTGGTTAGGTGGTTGCTGGGGGTGTGAGTATAAATCCCTGGGTTACTGGGCCCCTCAGTGACACGGCCCAACCGCGTACACCACTCGGGTTCTCTGGCACTCGAGGAGCAAACGACACAGTACACCGCAGTGCAAACCAACGAAGGGACATTTATTTGCACCTTTTTACAGTAAACCCGCTAGCCGAATTATGCAAATAATAAAATACATAGCAGTGCAGCATGATCAATGCAACATGGTGCGGAGTCAACGATGTTCGACTGGCCACGACAGGATACAGCGTGAAGGTTTGGGCTAGTTGGTGCTTCATTGCACAAGATATTAACAGCGCGAAAAATGAACGACGGACAAGCGAGATGACTGTTATGCCAGGGCTCCCAACCCAAACTTCCTTGCTTCGACAAGGCATTCAAGCTGGTAGAACGTCTGACGCAACCAGCGTCAACACCAGCTGATGCAACGAGGCGGGAGTAATACGCAATCCCCGGCAACTCCGGCGATGCGGCTGACGCAACCAGCGTCAACACCCGCTGATGCAACGAGGCGGGAGTCTTACGCAATCCCCGGCAACTCCGGCGATGCGTCTGACGCAACCGACGGAAATTTCTCCCGCAACGTGCGGCAAGCCCTCTCATCCGCGGATCCGGTTCGAGCCAGCGACCAACGGCGGTTCCTGATTGGAGGCTTCGAACTCCTGGCTGATGCAAGAGATCGCCCAGGGCTATCAAAGAACCAAGCTGCGCGGAGAGAGAGACAGCGAACGAAGAAATCCCGGGTCGTCGTCGCACCGCTGTGCGAGCCCGATAAGCTGTCGGCCCCAGCGCCGAATATGTAACGCCTGTGTTTATATGTATATAAATTTGCCTTAACTCACCGTCGCCTTGATCGCTCCGTCTATCAGCTCTGCGCAGAAGCAGTCGCAAGCTGAGACACATGTTACCCAACAGGACACAGGCAAGCGATTGTCTGTGTCCCCTCGCTTGACCTTTGTTAATTTTTTGCGCTGTCAATATAACAAGTGCAGGATAACAAACGAGCAAAGCTTGTCCCTGCCGGAAACACAAGCCTATGTTGCTCGCATGTCATGTCTCGCCAACGGAGATGCATTCGGGAGCAGGGGAAGGAGTGTGCCTGGACCATCCGCGGGACCGCTCCCGCGGAGACCTCCAACACGCTCGCGGCATTCGACCGCGCGCGACCGGCTCCAAGGGCCAAGAGAAAAAAAGGGCTGTTCCTCATGACATCGCGCCTTCTCGCCGTAAGGTGGCTCCACCGCACGAATATGGGCGCCATCTTTCGCCCGGAGGCAACTACGTTACAGTGTACCAGAACAACTGTAACAAATAAGTACTCTAGTGCACTGTCACTACGCCGACTTCGGCTTGGCCAATGTCCCGCGCGAAAACCGACCTACAGGACACGCGGGTGCCCTGCGTGGAAAGCAACTTAACAGGCGATGTGAGCATCCCCACAACTGGCAAGTGGAGAAATAGCGGTACTTATGCAACGCCAAGCAGAGCTAGCCTTACCCCTTCGTTCTCATTTTGGCGGCAGTATGACGTCATTCGTGACGTTTCTGCTCAGGTCACGTGAGCGAATGTCCAGCATGTGACGGCGACCGAAAGGTCCGCAACTATATATATATATATATATATATATATATATATATATATATATTTTAGGGGGGGGGGACGTATGAAACACGCGTCCGAAAGCTGCCTAAAAGCTGCACTTGCAAGTCAGCACGTCATCATATAGGACATAAACAGGGAATAGGTCGTCTTGAGCAAAACAGAAGTTGATTTAGCGTGCTATGTACTGTCACGGCCGCTACATAGAAAAAAACAGGTGCGGCCTGCTGCGTGGCGCCGAAACGGCGTCCGGGGCCTAGTTCTCCTTGCGCCCGCTCTGGCGCCCACCACACCGGTCCAGCTGTTCACGGAGAAGCGTTTCGACAGCCGCGTTTGTACGCGCGACACTTACTCCAATCAGGCCGTAGATTACGCGTTTTATAGCTTCACATTACAGGTTGAATATTGAAGTCGTTATTAGAAATGCCAAGAGATGCGCAAGATCTAATGTGGTTTGGCAGGCCTTATCTACAGGAAAGCTACGTTCTGTGCTTGGTTCTGAGGCCGACTGTGGAACGAACGCTTCGATCTCGTCTTTTCACAGGGTGCGAGGAACTTTTGATCTGAGGGCTTTCTCCTGAGCTTTCACAATCACCTGCCCCAACTAGTGCGTCATCACTGCATTCATTCGCCGGCGTTTCCTGGGCCTCGCGTTCTTTTTTTTTTTTTTTTGCATGTAGTGCGGATAACCGGGAAACACAGTTGGGACCGCAGTCGGAAGCAAAATGCTAATCTTCGTGTTCTTTTATAGTCATCCTCAGTGAAATGTAATGCACATACCAGCGACCTGTCGCTTGGCTCCCACTTACTTGCTTTCCCTGATGGCCCTTGCCGAGAAATATTCTTCAGCCACGCTTCGCGACGCTGCAGAGCGCTAGGGAATTCGTGGTACTTCATAGTAGCGTCTCTTCTCGCGTTTGAATTGCACAGCGGCACACAACAGCTTCGCGGCATCTCACCGCTGGAGAAAACCGTCCGCCACAGACGCGCACACCAAATAAACGCACTCAGGCGCAAGAAACACGAGGAAAGCTACTCACACACACGATCACACAAAAAAGCACACGAACAACGCATAAATTCCGAGCCGACCACATTGTAGCACCACGGCCGCTGCATAATGGTAGCACGAACTGGCCTCTGCTTTGCGGACCGCGCTAGTGGCGTCCTCACCAAAAACTGCGGCCGCAACTGCGAACTCGACCGGGACGCGCTTGCCCATTGACGGCCACGCGACGCAGCAGGCCGCACCTGATTTTTTTTAACACGAAAGTGTTTTATGCCGGGGTCCACCAAGACTTTAGTGACGTATTTCCGTCACGGAAATGACGTCGAAAAAATGTACGCGATCAGATGGCAAAGAAAAAAAGTTCCGTCAACGGGCATCGAACCCACGACCGCTGGGTCCGCAACAACAGATGCCGGGCGCGCTATCCACTGCGCCACGGTCACAGACTCTAGAAGCTTTACAAACGCGCCTTTTATATCTACCATTCTCCCGGTCGGCGGGGTGGTGTTGCCATCCGGGAGCGGCAAAGTGGAGTAATTCATCATTACTGTGGCTTCCGCGATTAGTACCAGCAACGCGTTACACGTTCGTCCCATTCGGCGCGTTTTCAATAGAAGTGCAATTTTGTCAATGCCTTAACACACCGCGAGGTGGCGACCTTAACGCAAGTGTCGTAAAAGCGTCGGCCTCGTTTATAGCCTCGTTCATAGCATCACGCTAATCAAACCAAAAATAGCTCTGCGACGCGCATCTGCCTCACCTGGCTGTCACACCGCGTTCCCCGCGTACGCGCTCACCCCGAGAAAAATTGCGGCCGGGCTACCGGAGTGGCACGACGCCCTTTGCGTTTCCCTCTAGTGTGGCCGCGGCGTTCAATCACATATTAACATGCCGCAGGATGGCGACCAAGTTCTGCGTCCAATATGCGACGCTCTTCTGGCTATCACAACTCGTTCAAGATTACGCTTTCACCGTTAACTACTACAGCTACCACAAGCGTTTCTTTAATCATTGAACATGGACGTTAGGCGTCGGCATGGAGATGTACCACCAAGCATCAAAGTGCGTGTATCCGCGTTAAACGGTGCTATAGCTGTCAGACATCAGTGTACATTGTGCAAGCTCTCTTATATCAATTTACAGTAAACATTCAGTTACTTCTATAGGGCACGTTTTACTTTCGTGTTATTCCGATTCCTGTGACGGAGGGATCAACCATGTTTTTATGTAGCGTTCGTGGTACTGTACTGTGGGAGAGTTGTGAAGCTGTCCCTATATAATTTTCGCGCTTAGAAAGAATGGGATCAATTTAGAATAATTTATATATTTTTCTATGGGAGAGCTGCATGTAGCTGTCCCGGTCTAGTGAGCAAAAATCAGTGGAAGACACTTTTATGACGAACACTTCGCCTGTTTTAAGATGGCTAAGTTTACTTTGCAGGTGTATGTTTGTTTCACTGGTGATATGCCGAAAACTCGAACGTCAGAGTAAGCTTTAACTGATTTACTCGCATAACTATTTAGTGAAACGGAATATTTTGAACAGAAACGGCGAACTTTTATGAGATGGTTAATATTTTTGCTTGCGTTCTCGAGCCTGTGCCTTCCTCTGGCGTAGAATCAGCACTGTCTTCCAGTCTCCATCCAGTTCCCGATGCGTGGAACTGCCGGCGTCCGAGGTATTCGACTTCCGCAAAGTCGCAAGATCGTGTGCGTCTGCCTCTCTGCAGTCCATGCCATTGGTGTCGTCGTGGGATTCAATTCAGCGAGGGAAGGAGAGCACGAGAGCCCCGCGTCTAGAGCCACAGAAGCAGAGGCGGCCATCGGCGGCTCGTGCCACGTCGAGACGCCGGAGGCGTCGTTGCTGCCTACTCGTCGCAGGAGGGAATGAGGCGCGTGAGAGGGGGAGAGGGAAGTGGAGAGGAGGTGTGTGGAGAGGGTTTGCGCATGCGCAGTAAGGGTGGTCACGCCGCACACCGGATTGAACTCCGCCATAAGATGCTTCGCATCTAAAAGTTTCACGGCGGTGTTGGGTTTCGAACCCCGCACGCTCAGAAGGCAAGTGTCGTGCCGACAAGGCTAAACCAAGGAGGTTGGGCTAAACGCTTTCTAAAATGCGTAAGCATTTCTATGCTGACTCGAAGAGAAGCTTGTCCGTCCCTCTTTCATGTAGGGATCATTATAAATAAACGTGAAATACAAAATAAACTTTTTCATGGTGCAGGGGTTTGAACCCAGGTCCCCACGCTCCGGAAGCGAGTGTCAACCGCTGGACGGCTTTACTTTCTTCGAAAACAAAGATCTCTTAATTCATCATCTGGACGTTTATTATCATTCAGTTGGTTGGTTGGTTGGTTGAAAAACTTTATTTAATTCATACAGAAATTCGTGGTAGCCGACGTTGGCATCCTTTCGGGTCGTTCAAAGACGAGAAAGGATGTCAACGAAACGCAGCAGCTCCTCGGCATGCTCGTATATGGCGGGATACAGCGTGTCGCGCACGCCAAAACACTCGTTTCTTTGTCCCGTTCTTGTTCTAAAGGCCCGTGGCTGTAAGTCTATAGTAGCGCTAAGGCGGACGGAACTGTCAACACAACGTTCCAACTTGTGCCCATGTACGTTTCAGCCACGTTTCAGCGCAACGCAAGAGGCTGCACTTCTTTCTTCTGTGGCCAGGCTACGGGCCTGGCCACAGCACTCTTGGCCACGGCCGGTTGCGAGTGCTGTCTTGTACTTTACGCACAGCACCACCGTATGCCTATACAGTCTTTAATACATTGATCTGACGCCTCTACATCATGAAAAAGTGCAGGTGGGTGGAATGCGGAATAGGATAGCAGTAACGTGTCCCTTGCATGGCATGTTTATTCCGGTGGTATTATTCTCTGTGCAGAAAAAAATTTAGGAGCCCTTCCCCAGACGGGGCAATTAAGGCTAGCGAAGCTTGGCGTAGGCGTGCCTGACGTACTGCTTCTTTCTTTCTTCTTTTTCTTTCTTTCTTTCTTTCTTTCTTTCTTTCTTTCTTTCTTTCTTTCTTTCTTTCTTTCTTTCTTTCTTTCTTTCTTTCTTTCTTTCTTTCTTTCTTTCTTTCTTTCTTTCTTTCTTTCATTTTTTTTCTTTCTTTCTTTCAATTTATTAATTACTACTGGGTGCGTGAATAGCCGATATCTTCAAGTATCTTCAAACATCAAAATACATGCAGCTGCCATCCTAATTTCGTAATGATTTCAAATCGTTTACAAATGTTTCTAACTTTCAACTCCACTCGAACAAACACAAGAATACAGTTGAGACTGGATCTAACGAAGTGATGAGGACGCTCGAATTATTTCGTTAAATCGGGAACTTCGTAAAACCGAGCAAGGAATTTTTCGGAGTCACTTCGAAGTTTATAATTGTAACGTAGCAACAACCAAAAGTACCAGGCCACTGTTCTTGCCAATAATCTACTCCCTAGCTGTGCCGCCATCAAAAAAAATTCACAGCATATCCACGGAGTGAATGATGATGAGTGGGCGAAGCTGCGGAGGTTCATCGGTAAACCGTGAACCTTCCGTAAATTCTGCCCAGTACATCATCACCGACGTGAGATCGGACGCGTTTATACTAAAGGTTCGATGAGTTATGACGACTTGCAGCTCACTTTAATTTTACATGTACGCTGTGAATTTTCATTGTTTAGAAAACCATTGCTTTAGAAAACATCTGGCGTCTTTCGTTAAGCAGCTGGCGTCTTTTTGTTTTGCTTTAGAAACATCTGGCGTTCTTTCGTTTTGCTTTTACAAAACGTCTGGCGTCTTTCGTTGGTTTATTTCATCAATCAACGGCGTTTTGAACAAAATTTTTATTGTTTAATCACGCACAGGAGAAATCTCACCAGGCACTACCTTGGAGGTAAATAATGGCTGCTAATGGGAATGAGAGACAGAAGAAGTCGGCTTTTAGCTAACGCTGCGAATTTTTTATTGTTCAACAACGCACAGGAAAAATCTCCCACCGGCACCACCTTGGAGGTCAAAGCGTAAGACTGGTTACGCACTACGACTACGACTACGAGGGACGAACGGGTGCCGCCTTAAGGAGCTTCGCCCCTAAAATGTTCACGCACTGGGAAGTCGATGCTTAGAGCCGCGGCCGCTCATATCGCCACGATCCGCACGCCTGTTATCTGTATAGGTATTTTTCTGGTTTGTTATCACTTTTGGCAGCAATTCTTACAAATATTTTTATTGTTCCCCACCACTTTATCGCAGTGGGGCCTTGAAGGTTGTTAATCGAAATAAATTAATTGAGATGAGGTATACTATAACATCAGATTTGGAACGGTGGTCATGAAGAAACCGCTGACGCGGCACAAGGCCTGCTCTGACACCAGGCATGTGTCGATTCGTAAGCGGACATAGGAAGCCAAAGAAAGAAAAGCAGTTCGCCCAGAATTCAAGTGTGCGCAGGCGGATGCGCTAACTGAGCCGTGGAACCGCATTGACCCGCCGCCAGCTCAGTGCGACGCGACACTTCCGCTTCCGTTCGACAGGAACCGGCGATGTTCACACACCCGGAGGTCACCGCGACACGATGTATTCACCGCGTGACAAAACGCCGGCAATCTGTCCGAAGAAGACTCGCCAGCACGATGCGCACAATTATGCGGGGCAGCACGGTCGGGGTTTCCGGCGATGCAGTGAAGCCGGCTCATACAAAACAGGAAGTGACGATTCATTGGTCGGAGCGCTGGTTATAATGTCGAAATAGTTACAGCGCAGAAAGAGCGCGGACAGAAGAGAGGACACGACAGACACTGCAGGGCTGTAACTATTTCAAGATTTACTGTGTGCTACCTTAGGTACCAAAGTTGCGCGTAGGTCTGGCTAGCAACCACAGCTATACAGCGAAGCCGCACTCCGTTTCTGCAGAGGACATGTTTGACGTGTTGAAGACCGGGGATTGACTTGACTATTAGTGTCAACCTAGTGGTGTCAATCCTGTTCTCTGCAGCGGCGTCGTCGAGAAATGCAAAAACTGGTCCGAGCGTCTGCTTTTCCGCAATGCATGGCTGCTTGCGGTGTTTGGAACACAGACGCGCAACTCTGCTACCAAAACGTAGATTATGCAATACATAACTATTTCGAGACGAACAACCAATTCGCCCAAGGAATCGCACGCCTAAGCTGGTTATAATGTTGCGTGGCCTTTTATTTCTGAAGTCTGCCTTTTTTCACTGGCGTAAATCACGGGGGAGTCATGGGGTCCTGACCATGACAGGTTGTGGTCAGGATTGATGGAGGGGGGGGGGGGGCATGCCGTGCCAGTGTACCCCCTTGAGATTTATCTTTCAAACATCGTACGTGAATTCCTTGACATTTAACTATAACGGATTCAACTTTTTTTAACGCCTGCTAATCTTGCAGTGTGTATCTGTGTTGAGTACCCCCCTGCTTTGTAAGACTATTAAATTTTCAATTGCCGTTCGACCGGTTTCAGAGAAGTCTCAATAGCACAATGCAATTACGCGAACTGGGGAGCCAGGCTCACATAGGCTTGCGCAGGGTTTCACAATAAGGGGGGGGGGGGTAAAGATTGGTCAAGTCCAAAATACAGCATGATACACAATGGATGAAAAACTTACATCATCTCCCACTAAAGGGAACAATGTGGGGATGCGAAGCAGCGCATGGGTCGACTTAGAGTTCCGTTCATCACGGGCACCTTGCCCCATGTTAACGCGTCCTTGCAAGTGGAGCACACCATGAATTCACTGTAGTTGCTGTTGCTGTCACTCGTCTCGAACTCTCGTTGGAGCACGCCACGCGGGTTCCTCGCCACGCCACGCGGGAGCACGTGGGTTCATCGCGCGTCTGCAGAATCTCGTTCCCCGACGCCATCACGTGATTGCTGAGAGAGTGTAAGTGGGAGAGGCCACAGCGTCTTACCCAGCCCCTTACGCAGACCCGAACGCGCTAGCGCGTGCCAGCACACATGGTTCCCGAGAGCGTAAGGGGGAGAGGCCACAGCGTCGTACCCAGCACCTTGCACAGGCCCGAACGCGAGGGCGGGTGCCAGCACACATGGTTCCCGAGCGAATGGTCGCCGATGGAAGGACGGACACAGCCCCGAGCAAAAGCTGCTTCGCATCTAAAAATGAAAATGAAGCGATGACACGCTTCTCCCAATGGCCTGCCTTTGGTCCCTGGTTTTCCGGGAAAAAAGATGGGAAGTAACAGTTCTTTAAATGAAAGCAACATCATGGGTGCTCAGCCGCCATTACCGTCGTCAAAAGCATGCGTGGTCATAACCCTGCCTTAAAACAGTGGAGGGACAGGTATGGCTGATTAAACGTACGGGGAAGACTTCGCCCCCCCCCCCCCCTTACGTGACTAGGGGGGCGCCGCACACCCTGGCTCCCCCTTCTCATCTGCGCACGCCTATATGCTGGCTCGTTATTCAATTTCATTTCAAGCTATGCTATTAACTTTTATATAATTAAAAATAAAACCTATATTAATAAAAACAAGATGGTCGCCATGGCAAGATGTGTGTCCACCCTTGCGGATTTTCCTGGATTTACGCCCCTGGCCTTCTTTTTGTAAATTAAGTAAAACTGACAAAACTTGTGGCGAATTCTAAACTGTCTTGTGTGAGACGGCATCATCATCATCATCATCATCATATTGTCGATAATCATCAATCATTTTGCTTCTTTATTTCTTCATTCACTCCCCCCTCTGGTCACGTGACCTGTGCGACGTTCATTACTACTACTACTGTTATTACTTCTACTACTACTACTACTACGACGACGGCGACGGCGACGGCACAGGGTAGACTAAGACAGCTTCGCTGTAAAAGAGGGTTACCTTATTTTTAGATCTGGCGGTCCCACGTTTCCCGCAGGGTAGATGCCCTTCCTAGCGACGATGTAGTACTATACTCGGCGACAACTTATCTTGGCATTGGAGCGAAGGCTACGGAGGCGGGGCATCCGCACATTTGTGTTACTACGCAAATAGTTCGGCATCTTGCAGCCGGTTTCAGTTCCAGTTTCGGTTTCGCTTGCTCGCATCGCTGGAGCGTTTAGCACCACGTCCACACGCAGAATGAAAACATCAGTGTGCGTAGATGCATCTACCTACTGTACTGTATATTGTCACAGGGTTGTTACGTTGACGAAGGCAGCAGCGGGCGTGTCGAAGATGAAATTCTTTATTTGGCCGAACTTGTGGGCGGGAAACGAGTCAGTCAGAGCGTCGTCCGTCAATAATTTTGACAGTGGTGAAGCGTGTCGGCTTTTATACATGTTCTAGCGAATGTTCCAGCGTTATCGCTGGTGGCCACGTAATCTCTAGACTATACGCGTACCGCGCGCAATCTTAATGGAAAGATCTAAAACAATCGTGACGCTTCTGGAACATCGCATCGCGGTCTGCGCGGAGCATTCCAAACAGTCTTTGCGGGTGAAGCCCGAAGACAACAAAATAAGACACATGGGAATATGATGAACGCCGCCAAGCGCGCACCGCAGCCTGAATACGGTGTTTGCTCGATTGTAACGCGATCACGATTGTAACGCGAGGGGCGACTTTAGTAGCAAAAATTTGGAGAAAAAGCTCGCATTGTATTCGAATAAATACGGAATGCAAATACCATGATGCCGCTGAATTGGGTTTAGATTTAAGGAGAGCTCACGCTTAATTAAAAAGAGACTGACGCAGAATATTTTATCAAGCTTCGCTGGTCACACACCTTCACAGAGCGTAGTTTTTCGGCCGTAGGTATTTCATTGCGCATGAAGTAGCTGTGCACTTTGCGCCGCAATGCTGCCAACGCAAACGTGTAATAGCGCAGCAGCCGCGTCTTGCCGGTGATGCGCTTCTCAGTTTGGACCGAGAAGTTCAATTTCTTGCGCTTCGGAGAGGCAAGCTGGGCCCGCAGAGCTTCAGCCTTGATACGATTAACTGTTCGCTCACTCACTCCGGTGAGCTTGGCGACAGTCCGGCACACTGCATTTGCAGACAAGTCACGCTGACGGCGCCACACTCCAGCGATGACATTGCAGATAACTTGCGTGGTCTGGTTTGATAGCCACTTTCTGTCACATTTAGAGTACAGCTTCTTCGGAGAACGAAACGGCGAGTTTGCGGCCGCACACGGTTCAGGCCAACGGTTCAGGCGGCATCGCAGACGCCATGTTTACCGAGACTCTGAGAGAGCAGGCGTGAGGAAAATGTGGTGCAGGCGTGAGGAAAACGTGGTGCTGTCCAAAAAATAAAGGCAGAAACAAACTTGAAGTTTAGAATAACATTTTTTCACGAATGGCTTCCCATACTCGCTCTCTTTTTATAACGAAGAAATCTTTATTTATTCGAGCTAGGTAACTTTTCGAATTAGAAAATAAATATAGGCACTATTTCTTGGCGCGCGCGCATGCAGGCACTTTGGCTCTGTAGCTTCCACAGTGGTGCCAAGAAAAGTTGTCGCCGAGTATAGTTCTGTACGTGGCTGGCCAGATAACCGCTTGTGCCTATTGTACCGGTAGTAGGTACCCGGCGGCACAGCAGGGACGGACGCTCGACTATTCCACCGAGGCTGTGGCGCTTTAAGGCGTATGGTATGGTATGGATAACTGTATTGATGTCCTGAGGATTCAGTCCAAGACTGATGTGGGCCCAGAGGCCTTTCCAGAATCTATGTGGCCCACCTTTCGAGCGCCAGGTCGGTGTACTCCTCTACCCCTTGGAAAAACCGCTACAAGTTTCCGGTCGGCACAGGGAATCGAACCCAGTACCTACCGCATCAAAGCGGACGCTCAACCATGTAGCCGCCGCTGCTGTAGACGATGCTTTTTCCCCAAGCCCGAGGGGTGGTTCAGGTACCCTTTAACGAACCACGGTCGAAAGGGATACTAAAGGCAAATATTAAGTCGACGTTGATTGTTGAAATAGTGGTCCAGAAACCCCGTAGTGCTACTTTTGTGCCAAGGAAGTGCTTATTTTGAAATAAAATCCCGTTTTAGTGGTCCGCATCGCGTTAGCGCACTTCAAATCACCCGCCTGAAAGCGGTCTTTCTCACGTCACTGTTGCCGTGCCCAACGTTGCCCGCCTTTACTGCGCGGTGGTGTGCACTGGCGGCGTGCGCCATTCGGGCATCCGGCAACATCACATGCATGCAGCATTTTGTCGAACTTTCTGTCAGAGCGACTTTCACGAGCGCGCAAAACACACGCGGGAGTACGCGATACCGAAACTACCACTGAGACGCGACCGCGTGAGCGAAGCAGGGCGCCGGGCGAAGCGCAGTTCGGCGAAAACGGAACTTTTGAACCACGCGCGCCGTTCCCCATGGCAACGCCAAAGAGGTTCTTTTTTCTATGAATCAAACAGAAACGAACAAGCAGCATTTTATTACGTCTCTTGATGCACGGAAGGTTCTTCTTTTATTGTAGCTAGTTTGATTACGAGCGATTAATTGTAGTCGGACTCTCTCACGTCATCAGGACCACTTCCAAAATGTATCGTGTGATACATTTAGCTTAATTTCTCGGTAAGTAGGGCACTGCTGTTGATAATATTGCCGTTTTAGACGTTGTCATACACTGAGCTTTCACTCTGACATAAACTGTTATTTGTCTTCAGTGTCCCTGGGCGAACATGTCACCACGTCTAAAACGAATAAAAAGGCGACCAGAACGACTGGTTTGAAGCACTAGAGAATTAGCCACGCAGGACAAAAACATTAGGCAAAACGAATCCCTTATCTGCTTCTCGTGCAAGCAGGCGCATTCAGACGCTTGGAGCGCTTTGCAAGACGCTGATCATTTTCTTACGAATTCGCTTTCGTGCAAGCCGACGCGTTGCGATGCATGCATGGTACGCTTTCACAACGCTGACGCAGAACCGTTATCCTATTCGCATCGACAATGATAATCAACACCTGTTCTTTCCTATCTGATGTACAATAAAGGATTACGAGCTGTATCCCACGTCTACGTGGTTCGCCAAGGGCTGAAAGTGTTTAAAAAATATCGAGGGCTCATTCCACTTTGTGCAGGCGTATGACCAGCGAAGCTGTTTAGCACACGACACCGAGGTGACACAGAATTTCGAACCATAGCGGATCACACAGCCTGCAACTAAATTCCAACTATATGTCCAGAAGGTCCCTTTTTAATTTAGCCTATGTTCATTTAGAGCTTTCCGTTTGAGCAACATGCTCTCTTTTTTGCGCGACATGCGTCGTCTTGTCTGGCTTGTAGTGATGCAGAACTATCGATGGTACTATCGATACTATCGATAGGTGAGCCAATATCGAACTATCGATGGTAAAACATGCTATCGATAGCGCTATCGATAGTCCGATAGTTCGATATCGATAGTTCGATGGTATTATCGATAGTATAAAATCAACAGCGCGAACTTATTGCAGACTAAACTTGGTTCCTCGCGCGCGTGGTACGTAGTGGAGCGTGGACATAGAGAAAACTGACATGCTCGTGTTCTTCACCAGAGTGCTGTGCTGGCGCATGGTCATAAAGTCAAGCTGTTCAGCTACTGTAGCGGAAAGGAAGCCGTTGCATGTGGTGGAACTGCGCGGCTTCAAATTTACATCGCATTTTATGAATTCAATCTAAAAAAATATCACGAACTATTTGTTAATTGTAGGGTGTAACTAGCGCCAAAAATTGCTCATAAATTAAGCGAAGCTGATAGTAGGCTGTCGCAAATATTTTGGCAATATGGCCGGCCAGCAGCAGCATCATTATTTACACCTCTATAGATAATATTGTCAGATGTGGGATGGTGAAGAATGCTGCAGCAAGACTGGGAAATACGGAACTCTTTAATTTTGCGAACCTGTGCCCAGAAAATCAAAACTCAAAATACAAGTGATACATGGTGCGCACTGATAGCGGTGAGAAGAGTCGTCGGCCGTCGAGTACTCTGATCATCGGTGGAGCGCGTCGTCTATCTTACATCATGCATCGAACCTTCCAGCGTTATTGCTGGTGCTCGCATAAGCTTTCGAATAAACTTGACTATTCGCGTCCGGCTCGCAATGTCAAAAGAATGATCTCAAACAATCGTGAAGCTTCTCAAACACTATCGCGCGGTCTGCGTCAAACGTTACTGAAGGTCTTTGTGGATGAAACCGAAATACATTATAACAAAGCAATAAATACGCGTGACAGTAATATCGCTAGTAATATTAACGATGGTACTATCGATTGCACTGTCGATAGTTTGTCGATAGTAGTACTATCGATGGTTTGTTTGCACTATCGATAGTTTGAAAAAAGCTATCGATACTATAGATAGTCAATTTACCGATAGTTCTGCATCACTACTGGCTTGCCGCTTGCCGTCTCGTGCACGACCTTAATTGGTGTTTGCCGCCCGTGTGTTCCCTTCTTCATTTTTAGCGGACCGGGAGTGAGTAGTGGGCTTTGCCCAATCCGCCTTTTTTTTTCGCGATGCCACTGCGCATGCGTCCTTCCCCTAGCGGACATGTCTCGAAACACCTTACGATCTCGGAGGCCTTTTTTCTGGCCATACCAGTTGTCGCGGCCCCCACCAAAACCCTACCAAAACGGCAGAGGGGAGCACAGGACCATGTGTAAGGCAGATTTCTGTGGCACATACCTAAGCTAGGGGTTTTTCCACACGCACCGACGCAGGCTATCCATATACGGCACCGCTGTGAAATGCGAACGACTCAGATTACAGTGAGGGCTGCATCCGAAAGCTGCATAGAAGCTGCGCTTGCCACAAGTATCTGTCCAGTGTCCATATGACACAGAAACAGTTAACAGGTCGTGTTTAGCCAAAGAGAAGCCGAATAAACGTACTCTGTAGTCTTTCATGGGAGAGAAGTAAGCTAGCATTCCCTACATTTTAGAGCTTGAGCCTGGAAAAGGCGTTGATTAACGCTATAGGGGAGGCGCTGATGTTAACGATGTAGAGCAGTTTCAGTTCTACTAGTGAGGGTACGTGTTGGTTTGTACTCGACTCCAATCTCGCGCCTGTCCTCCGGTAAGATTCGGATGGGGATGACTGTATTTTTGTCGTTCTCCTCTTTGGTTTTCGAGGATGTCGCGTGGAGTTGTTGGGGGTTCGTCGAGGGTTTGCGACCGGTGCTCGGATGCTTATTTCGCGAGCAAGCCGATCAGCCTTTTCCTTGCCCTCAAGTCCCGCATGCGAGGGGCACCAAGGTACTGCATGCGGATTTAGGAGTTGTTTCTCTAGTATCATCATTGCCGTCATTGGAATCGCTCCAGCCTGAAACATACGGCAAGTGGATTGAGAGTCGGTAATCATAAGGCAGAACGGCCAACTCTCGCCCACATTACGTGGGAATGCGAATCGCGGTCCCAAAACATCAATTCTCCCCTTTTGGAGACAACATCTCGAACAAGGCAGTGCGAAACCTGGCTTGCTGGCTAGGATCGGGAGAGCCAGCTGCCTCTGCTCGACCAAGCCCAGCGAGCCGCAAAGGCCAGTGGAGCCTTGTACTGAGGACCCACTCACTCGCCCAGAAACCTTTTAGCAGAGTCCTTCATTTAGTCAATAAAGTTTTCACCAACATCTAGCGTTGCTATCGCCTATAGGCGATGCGCAAAGCGCCGACGACGCCATCTGCCGCCACGGCTCGGAAGCGCTGACGGGTCCCGGCGAGCAGTGTTCCCGCGAGCGTCTACGCGAGTGCACGGATGGATGTGTTTTCGCCGTGATTTAACGACTCTGTCGGGCCTCAGCGATGTCGAAAAATTACTGCTGCGTTGGCGGCTGCTCAAACACACACAAAAAATCACAGGAACGCACTTCTACAGGTTTCCGGTGCTATTTCATGAGCGAGAGCGACGGCGGTGGTGGATTGCGGCTGTACGACGTAGAAAGCAATCGCGCTTTGTTTACGGCAGCGTTAGAACGATTACCGTGTTTTTATTTCTCCATTTATGTCGCTACGTATTCAGCGAACGCTACTACGTTTACACTTGGTCGCCTCGCCTGCATTGTAGATGCTACAATGCACATGAGGTTGTTATTAGTGATAAGACGCGATGCCTAGGCTCTCTTGAAGAACGAATGGCGCGAAGCGCAATGCCAGAGAATCTGGGGAAGGTGACGGCTCCTTTACAAAAGCGCCCTGGAATCACACGTGTGCTGGACGAAATCGGCTGCATTCTACCTATTGATGGCACTGGAATGCGATCATCGGTGCAGAATGTTCGCTGTGCGCTTATGCACCGATGATGACAAGTTTATCATTTATTTTTTTCAGAAGTTTATCGTGCTGGTCTCGAAGTTTAACCAACGCTGACCCTTCGCGTGGCCGCACCTGTGAAATCTGTACGCCGGTGCGACAGCACTCGCTCAAAATCTACTTTCTTTATTGTGAGGTATGAAAAAAAAGAAAAAAAAACTCGGCTATATAAACACATGGCACGTAAACGAAGCTACTGTGCCGAGAAAAAACGTTGGTTCACGCGTCAACGCATGCAGGCATTATTGATCGCGACGTTATAACGAAGGCGGTGTACTTACGATGAGCTCCACTTCGTAGGGAAGCTTGTTGACGCTTGTCTGTGGCAAACACTTGGCGCGTATAGTGACGTACATTGTCGTCCCACACAGCTTTGACATCGGACACATGTCCACTATTATAAAGTGCGGCTACCTTGCGCACACTATCGCCGCAAAAGTAATTATCTGGGACGCGCACAAGCGGCAAATCGCACGCGCGCAAATGAAGCGTCTGCTACGCGACCGACCAGCGGTTCCAACGGCCGCCGCTACGCGGCTTTCAGTGGCGTATAGACTAAAGTATAGGCGGTTTCAAGATTGCGACAGCAGGAGCTCGTGGTGTTAGTGGTGTACCCCAAGAATCTTCCGGTCACCTCATTTGTTATTCTGCAACACCGAAGCGTAAAGCGTTTTTTTAAGTTTTGTCAGAGTAAGGGAATACTCTTTTTCCACTTTCACATAAAAGAAAGGCGCTTATAGTTAAGGACTAACTCTTATAGTGTTGTGTGTAGCTTAGAAGAATATTTAATTCAAATATTTTGCTAGACACAGGGAGAAAAGTGTTCAAACTCTACGGGCTACTCGTTAAGGCTTTTGTTCCTCGCCAATTCTGCTAGCCTACGCCAGCGCACGAAACCGGAAGCGGCCCAGGGCCTGTGTTAGTAAACAGCGAAACGGATAGTTAACCAAGAACGTTTTTCATGTCGAATATTCGCCTGTTCGACGGTTGACCTTACCGTACAGGTGTAAGTTTCTGCCACTGGCTTTATGCCCAAAAGTTGAACATCCCAGTGAATTTTATCGAAGGTGCTCTTGCACCAGCATTCCTCCGAACGCAACATTTTTAACGGAAACGACTGACCTTTATTTCAAGATGTGCTTAGGATTTACAATTGCGCAGAGAAAATTCTTAGGCTTTAAACGGAATTCAGCCGGCAGAGCTTTCCTACACAGTTGGATGGCAGGCGCACTGCGGTTATGTGAGTGGAGCGCAAGGAGACTGGGCAAGCAAAAAGTAGCAAAAGAAATATATTCTTTTTTTTTTTCGAAAATTTAAAAACTCACATGGTCCCGTATGCATTCGCCTAAGACAGGGGTCTCAAACTCACGTCAGCCAGCAGACCGCACTCACGCAATTTAGTCCCGCAAGGGCCGAGGCAGCGAAGAAGATAGGAGCGGGGGGGGGGGGGGACGAGTAGTTTGTACAGATTGTCAGCAAACGTTGCGAATTGAAAGAAAACTTTTCCCACATTTCATATACACGTAATTTCTGAAGGAGGCTTGCTTGCATGATTGCAACAGCGTGTCGATACCGATCTCCAAAATGACTAACATCTGGACACTGATTCTGAAATATAGTTTTTGTTTCACGGTTATCTTTCAAGACAGGGTGACCACATGGGCTGCCTCACGAAAACAATGCCTTAGACCAGTCATGCCTGTGTAGCTCAAGAACATAGCTATTAAGAAACGTTTAAAAATGTGGGGCGAAGACAGCCACGTGTGGGCCGCGGGCCGCGTGTTTGAGATCCCTGACCTAAGACGACTGGAAAGCGAGATCAATCTTATTATTTTTCGTCTCAATGAGTTTATTGGTCCACCCCCACCCCACTAGGAAAGCTGTCTGCACCTAAGGTCGTTTTGCATTGCCTCCGGGATCGAAGGCGGTGCAAGCATTCTGCGCCTAACTTGGTTTTGCACTGCCTCCGTGATCGGTCAACCTTTTACCAAGCGACGATGTCATATGATGACGGCATCACGCTACGTCACGTTATGTAACGTCATGGTGACGTCACAAATTTTTGAATTTGTAACGTCATGATGGTGTCATATGGTGGGCGACATCACGTGATGATGATTTTTCGCATCGCTCGTGGTGGCGGCGCCCACCGTCAACCTTCGCGTTTGATGAGGCATCTAAGGCTTCCGCCTTAAAAAAAAGGTCATTTTTCGCATCTTTTCATTTATCACACTTCCCCCTGCGGAATATTTATCAACTTGAAAAAAGCAATGTGAAAGCAAGGTAACCAGCGACATGCTCCCTTTTGTGAACGCTGTTTTCTTACCTTTCTTCCATCGTAAATCGACAAAAAAAAAAACGAGAAATTTCTCTTTTTTTTTAGTTGAAAGAAAAATCCGTCTGGCAACAATGTTTAAGTTGTAAGACAGAGGGAAAAACGTGAAGTTTAAGTTACTTACTTTGAACTCTTTTTCTCAAAACGTCTTTATTTGATGGTAATAAAATATATGAAAATTTGTGTAAAATCATGGAATGGGAGAAAAAGTTGTTAATAATGCTCTTTCTGGTACAATCAAATTTTTTAGTTCAGTTGATAGAACACAATGCAGTGAACAAAACGATATAAACATCATGCCGCTACCTCTATTAGTTGCTCAAACAAGTACACCGCAATATGCCCAACATTACATGCGAAGTATAGGGTTTACGCTGTCCCCTTAAAAGGGCCCTGCAACACTTATTCAGCATGATCAGGAAACGCTGCCGATCGGTAGTCGAGGCTCCTGAGAACACGCGAAGGAAACATTATAGCGCAGCACGCGGCCGGGAATTCACAATTAATTCTCAAAGTCAGCTCGAAAGCGTTCCCTCTTCTTTCTACAGTTGATGCCATATACCCAAATGACCGCGCCATATACCCAAATTTCAGGCCATTGGCTGATTTGAGCATCGGGAGCTGTATAGTTACCGCGTACCCCGCGGAAGGCAGCCACGTGCCCGCGCTAGCGCTCGCGATCATACTGAAAGTAAGCCGCGCCTTCAAAGAAAAAAAAACGTATCTTTTTTTCCCCGCTCCATTCCTCCCTGCTTAGCTTCCAGCGCGCTCGTCGGGACGAGGGAAGAGAGAAAGCAATTACAACGTGCAACAAATCTCTGTAACTTCGCTCGTACTTGACGGATTCTCAAAATTTTTGCAGCGATTGATTCGTGAAGCAATAGACTCGATCCTTTCATGAAGCCATTCGATGATTACTTGGAAAAGTGTTCCAGGGTCCCTTTAAAACTCTAAATGCGTAGGCGTATTTTACGCCTACTCAACGAGAAAAAAAAACAGAAGATTGAAGAATGAGTATAAGAAATAGAAAAATAGAAGAAATAGAAAAATAGGCAGAAGAATGCAATCTAATGATAACATCACGGTAATTTAATCCATGTCTCTGACACTGCTTCTCGTTATGGCTTGCAGGAATTTTCGTCCTTGAGTGTATAACTTAATGAATTACCAAGTGCGCAGCCGGCTTTCTCCTTCGAGTATTGCAGCGTGTGTAAAATGCTGCCGACCTTCTTTTTTTGCAGCAGGGCTGTTATGGTCGAATTTCGCCGTGTGTCGTAGATATAAAATTATCATCATCATGAACCGACACGCACTCTCTTCGTCCTCTCCTTCATAGCCTTCCTCTTCTGCTTCGCTCCAAGAACACGTGCGCCGATTTATTCGGCGTGGGACGCAATAACTCTGAGGGGCAAGACAACGAGCGAAGAAAGAGAGAAAGAGAGAGATAGAGAAAGATGGAGAAAGGGAGAAATTCTTGGCAAAAAAAAAAAACGTAGCTTCCACTAGTGGCGCAAGGCTGGAACCATCAGCTGTGCTAGTGTTCGACCTAGCTAAGTTCTGCCAGTATTGCCAAGCATTTGCTGAGACGCTAAGTTTTTACTAGTAATACTAAGTATGCCTAAACTTGATTAGACTTGGCTTAACATTTCACGCGACTACCTGTTACGTGATGTTGGGATTTTAGTCACGTGACTAGCTGGTATACGTGGTTTTCGGTGGGAACATGTCACGGGGCTAGCTGTTACGTGGTTTATGGCGGGGATTTTTCTCGGCGAGGCCATACTCGAACCCCCGTATAGCCACGATCCGAAGGCGAGCCTCGTAACCACTCGGCTATCCAGGCACGCTGGCAGAGCGTATCATAGCCTTGTATACTGTAGTATAGCAAGGAAGCGAGAAAGGGAAGTGAGGGTGAGGAGGAGGCAAAGGAGGAGGGGATAATGACTACAGAGAAAGAGAGAGACAGAAAGAAAGAGAAAAAATTTGGCCGCGTATCTGTGTGCTCCGCTGCAAATGCCGTGTAAAGACGATAGAGGCGGCGCTGCGTGAGATATGGACGCCATCTGGCAATACTTCGGGAAACATGAGCTTGTGCAGAGGGTTTCCTTCCTCTGTGGCAGAGGGCGTTCGTCGGCGCGCATAGGCATTTTCAGCGTAGCCGCATTTTCAGCGCAGCTTGAGAAACTAGGGTCTTTAAAATTGCGTATCTATGTATTTTCTATTAAAGGAACACACCGCCTAATACTTACCTAGTGATGTTGTGCCTCAGATATGCGTAATATTTACTTTTTGATCAACAACGTTCACAAGTATGAACAGCCGTACCAGTTCAAGATGGGTGGGCGGTAAGCAAGTGGTTCAACTTTGGCCGGGTCGCTGAATCGGGTGACAGGCAGACAAACAGAAAGACAGAAATACAGACAGACCAAAATTTCTGCGTTTAAGTTCCCCAAGAAAGATTATCGTCTTTAAAAGAGAGAGAAAGGGCGGAAAGATAGAAAATGGAAGACAGAGAAAGAAATAGACATTGAGAGAAAAAGATAAAAAGACACGGACACAAAACAGATAGAACACAAATTGGCCGCCATCCCGCCCTGCGCAAGTAAATGTCCAGCAAAGCTGCATCAAACACCAGACATTCTGATGGGACGGGTGGGTATGTTTTAATATTATCTTAGAGTAATGGTAGTGATAATATCTTTGTGGGTGCTTTGGTAGACGGTGATTGGCTCCGCGACCATTTGCAGCAAGACGAATTTGTTTCTTTGGTCGAGCATTGTATTCACGCTGTTTTTTAGGTGTCTTGAATTTCCGTGGTCTACTCATATCAGTCTTAGATTGAACTGAATGAGTTGCTAGACGGGTCTCGCGTTTACATAAGAAAGCGGGAAACACACGCGGGGAGCATGAAGGGCCGCTTGACGTAATTCGAAGCCCTCGTGTGAAGTGCGAAGCAGCTGCAACCTAATCTTTACCGGGAACGCTTGGGAGGGTGTTTCCATTGTTCACAGGCGTCTTATCATCCAGCATGCGGTTTTGATGCTTGTTTTGTGGTTTTCTTCATTGAAACGAATACTGAGCTCTATGCTGTACGCCTGATTGCAAAGAAATATATGCCGTTTGCCTGCATGCTGTTTCTTAAAGGACCCTTAAACCACCCAGAGGTCGAAATTTAGTTGTGGCGTTGAAGTTGTGCTCGAGTCTACAGCGAACGCGTTCGTCGGCTCGCCTGTCCACCTCTCCACGCTCCGCCTCATAGGGCGAATCTCCAACAAACACGGAGGGCTTCGAGAGAAGGAGCTGATTCAGCTCATCCAGGCTTTTGTCTTAAGCAAAATCACCTTTACGCTACCATATCTGTCGCTCTCTAGGAAGGAAGAGGAAACTGTAAACTGCTTGATCCGCAAGATATACAAAGTCGCTCTTGGTGTTTCAATTAGAGCGTCCACACAAAGAATTATGGCCACAGGCACAATCAATACCCTTGAAGAATTAACTGAGGCTCATTTATCATCCCAATATCACAGACTTACCACCACTGAAGCTGGCCGTGACATCCTCAGACAGCTCCACTACGCTCCACCATTCAACGAGAACAAACGACATCAAATTCCTCCGAACATACACGATCAGTACAACATCCCACCACTACCGAGAAACATGCACCCCGAATTTCATATCGAACGCCGGAAACTTCGAGCCAAGAAGCTAGAACGCAGTTACAGCCAAGCAGAAGGAGTATACTATGTGGACGCCGCCGCCTACACCACTAAACACCGCTATGTCCTAGCGGTCGTGGACAACCAGGGCAACATTGTTCGTTCAGCGTCAATCAAGACCACCTCGGCAGGCGACGCGGAAGAAGCCGCCATCGCACTCGCATCGGGGCTACCTGATTGCGATGTCATAATTAGCGACTCTAAGACAGCTATCCGGAACTTTAGTAGTGGTTATATTACCAATACCACTCATTCCTTACTCGTCGCTCACCCATCACAAAACAACATCGCCCTAGTCTGGACTCCAGCACATCAAGGCCTCCGAGGAAACGAAATAGCTCATGCAGCTGCTCGAGGATTCACAGACCGAGTGGCCGCAAATGTGCGCCAACTTCTAGGGCCCAATAACTCCTCACAAGACACCCATAAAGACTCGCTGATCACGTTTCACGAAATTTGCACACATTACAGACACCAACGCTTAACATATCCACCTCTTTCTCTGCCTAGCACGCGCCAGAGAGAAATATTGTGGCGGCAACTACAAACTCGCACATTTCTTACACCGCGAACTCTGCACTTATTTTTTCCTGCCACATACCAGTCACCCAAATGTCGCTTCTGCCCTGTCCAGATAGCAGATCTCTCGCGTATCATGTGGCAGTGTCCCATGAAATCTCCCGCCCGCACTCTCAAACCATTAATCAGTAGTGAGGAGCTGTGGGAGACTGCCCTGCGCAGCTCCGATCCCACTCTCCAGGACAGAGTCCTGAGGTGGGCTGAGGAGATAGCGGAGGCCCACCACGACTGGTAGTCTGACGTTATGCCACACGAAGCGGTGACGGACGCTTACTGGGACTGGATCACAGACCTCCCTCTCTCCCCTCCGGCTCCTCCCCTTTCTTAAAAAGGGAAATAAAGTTTCTTCACTCACTCACTCCACCTCTCCGAATGCCCTTCCTCAGCGTCCGAGGTGAAAACGGAAGAGGCGCGCGCATCTGCTAGCAGAGGAGCACGCGAGCGCGAGCGTCTGTTGGTGGTTTAGGGGCCTGGCGTTTTGTTTTGTAGCCCATGGAGACGGAGCCGTTGCGGCGTAGAGGTATACAACATCGCTGTAGAAAGAGGGTAAGCTTAGTCATGTATAGTATAGTATAGTATAGTATAGTATAGTATAGTATAGTATAGTATAGTATAGTATAGTAAGGAATTTGAAAGAGAGAGGTGAGAGTGTAAAAGCCTAACCAAGCCAGGACCAGCTGTAGGTGCCCACCAGCTGTGCTGTACCCACCAGCCCACCAGCCTTGCGCTACTTAGTGGAAGCTGCGCTAATTTTTTATATATAAGTACCGAAAACCAACATTTCCGGCAAGTAAAAGTGCATCGCAGTCCCCTTACGAAGTAATATTCAAATTTTGTTTTCAAGATAGATGCAAGCAGTGCAAACAGTACATTCGGTCATAAATAAAATACAAACACTACAACCAGGCAACAACTAGCTGTTCAGCTGAGCGTAAAAACCCTGCGAATTATGTTTGTTTCTGGGCACTATAACCTTGCTTCGCATGTCTGCGTATCGTAAGTTAACATTTAATGGTCTCGGAATATGTCTTTGTATAGGCGCAAATAAGTATTTAGTGTATAACCACCTCTAGCGCTTGCGCCTGTTGGTTCAATAAGCTTTCATTTGTGGTTGACTCACCATTTTCCCAGTGCCCAATAAAATTTCCTGTGTCACAGTATTCTGAATCGTCACCCATTTTCTTGCTGAAAGACTCCATTAGAATCTTTTAGCATTTACGGAAATACGGTACTGTATTACCGCACCGCTCCTCCTTTCTCACTCGTTGTGCTCTTGCCGCTTCTAATTGCAGTGAAGGCACCCAATGCCACAAATGCCTTTTTTTTTTTAATTACTATGGAGTTGTCACGCCCCATTGTCGCCTCTCAGCCTACGCACTTTTAACGAGGAACCTGTCTTTCGTGGGATGCACTGCCACTGGAACTGGGAGCGGTAATATCGTATTGTATTTCCGTAACTTGCTAAAAGACTTTAATACTGCGTTGCTTGGTGGAGCCAAATAATCTGTATTTTTTTTTTTTTTGCACAGCGGATGTCTAAACTGGCCCAAATTGCTGTGCAGACTGTGATTTAAGGCTTGGCCCACACGGGCACCGTTAAGCGGTCACCAGCTGTCTGATTGAACTCTGTCGCGACTGGCGTCATCAATTACGGTGATGCACTCGGAAATTCCCCTCCCACCCTGCACTCGCGTCGGCAACGCGAGGGCGAACATTGGTCAAACCCAATAGGCGGGACGCCGCCGGCTGGTCACCGTTGTCGACACCGATCGTGCCTAGCATGCCCGAACGTTTCGGCGCTACCGGCAGACGAGAAGCCACGCGCTCGACGCTACCGGACAGCGGACGTCGTCACACGCGACGCCGCAAGACCTGTGCGACGCCTCCTGAGGTTGTCGACATCCCCGCCTTGTATAAATGTATACACTGTTCTGAATTTATCATCGTAGATTTCGGAAAACGCCTCACAATTAGTCGCTGGCATTTTCTTAGCAGAGTAAAATTTTGTGAGGGCAGTTTCGGTGCCTTTTCCGTGATAACGAATGCGTGAACGTTACCTTCGCTTACTTTCACTGCTGCGGCTCTTTGGGTGTCATACTTTATTTATGGTGTTACTGTGAGGTTTTACTGCGAGAACGTTGTTTGAGGGATTTTCTATCGCTTTGTGGCTCCTTGCATCATATTGTGGAATTGGGAGATACGTAACCTTAAACCCTCTGTGTTGAAGGCCCGATCCCTTCTAGAGCTAAGTAGTAGCTCGCGCCTTATTTGTGCAACCATATGCCCTTATATCATGTAAATAAAAAAATTCTTGATGGCAACCCTAATCTTTGATTTAGGTGTCTGGTTATGGAACTCGCACGTCGGCGTTTTTGTGCCCTGCAGTATTCCTTGGGTTAACTTTGTGCTTCGCGCGATGCCGAAGCGAATCTCGCAGGCCACGCAGAATGAATGAATGAATGAATGAATGAATGAATGAATGAATGAATGAATGAATGAATGAATGAATGAATGAATGAATGAACAACTTTATTTATCCTTGTTTAAAGGGAAGGGGGCATTGGGATAGAGGGCTGGGGGGGGGGAGGCGGGAACTACTTGAACTAGGCCTCCTCTACCCTCTCGGCCCACTCCAGGGTGACCTCCTGAAGGTCGTCCTCGAGCTGCACAAGGCAGCCTCCCGCTGCTCCTCACTAAAAGCTTCTTGTTTCAGGAAAGGGGGAAGAGGGTAATGGTGTGGTTTAAGTCTGCTGTGGAAGAGGTGCAGAATTTACAAGAGGGAGAAGGGTAACTGGAGGGATGAATGTGGTGGAGGAGGTAAGGGGAAGGAAACGTGTGAGTATGGCGGCTGTCGCCACAGAATTTCACGTAGAAAGAAGCTCGTGATTGAGATCTGTTTCACCACGCGCAGATCTGGCGATAGAATAAGCGGTGCTATCGCATTTGGCGGCTGGACCGTCTCCCAATTTACGACAACGATGACGTTGGTGTACCGCTGGCAGCATCATCCCTCAGGCACTTATTCTGCTCTGCTTTTTTTTTTGCGTTTCTTACATTGTGCCATTTACCCGCCACGGTGGTCTTCTGGTTGCGGTGCTCGAGTGCTGAGCCGAAGGTCGCGGGATCGAATCGCTGCAGCGGCGCCCGCATCTCGATGGAGGCGAAATGTTAGAGGCCCGTTTACTTAGATTCAGGTGCACGTTAAAGAACAGCGTTAGAGAACGGTTACAAAGAGGGTTCAACTTAAATTATGGACGACGCAGCGAGCGATGGAAAGGAAAATGATAGGTGTAACCTCAAGAGACAGGAAGGGAGCAGAGTGGGTCAGGGAACATACGGGAGTTAAGGACACCATAGTTGAAATCAAGAAGAAGAAATGGATATGGGCCGGGCACGTAGCACGTCGGCAGGATCACCGGTCAGGGGCGTAGCCACGTTAGGGCACACCGGGCCCGTGCCCCCCCCCCCCCCCCCGAAATTTTTTTTTGCCATAGCATACAGAGCAGAAAATGACGCTCGACCACATCTGCCTGCTCGTCCCCACTACAGATCAAGGAGTTGCCCCCCCCCCCTCCGAAAAAAATTTCTGCCTACGCCCCTGTCACCGGTGGTCAAGGGTAACTGACTGGATTCCAAGAGATGGCAAACGCGTGAGGGGGAGACAGAAAATTAGGTGGGTAGATGAGATTAAGAAGCTTGCAGGTATAACGTGGCAGCCGAAAGCACAGGACCGGGTTGATTGGAGGAACATGGGAGAGGCATTTGCCCTGCAGTGGGCGTAGACAGGCTGATGATTATGATGATGATGATGATGATGATGATGATGATGATGATGATGATCATAAAGAACGGCAGATGGTCCCAATTTCCGGAGCCCTCCACTACGACGGCCCTCATAATCATATCGTAGTTTGGGGATGGAAAACCCCCAATTTTTATTATTACTTTCTGCCCTTTCGTCCGTTCCGCTTTGTCTACCTGTAACCGCAGTTGTTAACCGCAACAATAAAGTGACACGCGGCTACATCGTGAACAAATTAGAACTCGGCCAACTTCGTTCAAGGGGAATGGTTGCCGCGACCCTGACAACGACCATGAGGCGAATGAACCGGGACAAAAAGCACTCGCTCGGGGTGCGTCATTAAAATAATTGGCGATTAAGTGGCACCAAAAATACAGGCGCGCTCTCGTGAAGCGGTCCGGGGGAAACCACGCCCGATCCTTGGCTGCCATACCCAGCTTCAGCGACCTCCATCGTGTATAAAAGCGGCGTATCCTCTTTTTTTTTTTCCTTTGGGGAAAATTAGGGACCTAGACACGCCTCTGGAGTTGCCCTGGCTCTTGGCGAATAGTCAGAAATCGGTGCGTGGTCGGATGGATGAAAACTGTGCTGGATACCAGAAGCTGAGTGTGACGTCAGCTAGTCGCAGACCATGGCCATACAGTTATGTGCATGAGCATTTTGGCAGAGACAAAGAGTAGCTCTGTATAAGCTGCTCCATTTTGCATTTGTTATGCAGTAGGGAATGATGTATGTATATGCAGTAAAAAAAAGGATAAACTATATGGATTAACAATTTCCAGTAAGATGTTCGCATTTATTGCGGACTCGCTCTCTTTCTCTCTCTCTCTCTGATAAAGAGGCAACTCCTGTCTTGTCACCAGGTGTCTTGAAGTTAAACCCTAGCCAATGGTTGCATTGACATAGCAAGGTAAAATAATCGAACGTGTCGGTCTGGTTGGTTTGCATCTTAGCAAAAAAAAAAAAAAAAAAAAGAACAGATCACGACAACGTGAGACCATCTTTACAGCTTACTCATTAACGTTTTGTTGCGTCGCATGTTGCACATTTGAACTTATACCGCAGCCTTGTTTCCAATGCGCTACGAATAATAACGTGCATAACGGACTTGCGTTCACATGTTGGCGGTATGTAATGTGCCGTTTGCGGGATATCGAAACAATGCAGATGTCGATGGGAACAATAACGCTTGTGTATACTCCCTCTTGCGGCGGTTTGCGTAGCAACAAAAGCTTTTGTTTCAGGAAACCATTATATACATTGACGACTGGGCTGCTGTGAACGTCTTTACGCGAACAGTTAAGGGGGTATCTAACTGCAAAATTTAAGTGTAAGCGTGTATTGCGTTTTATTATCATCATCATCGTCATCATCATAGATGTGTGCAGGGTACTCCATCCTTTATGGGGGGGGGGGGGGGAGCAAGTCTCATCGCAGCAGCACCCTACTCCCCCCGCCTTGTGCCAGCCAACCCCAATCTATGCCTGTAAATTTGCCTATTTCATCACACTTCTTAATCGTGCCCTTCTTATGTGCATGAGTATTTGGGCAGAGACAGAGAGGAGCTCTATATAAGCTACTTCATTTTGCATTTGTTATGCAGTAGGTAATGGATATGCAGTACAAAAAAAAAAGAGAATAAATTATATGGAAAATGGAGACGATATCAACTTCCATTTATCGTACCTCTCATTTTGATATAACGACAACCAAACCTTTGTCAAGGCGGCGCTCCTGGCGCGGTTGCCCTAAAGTTACTGTATATGCTACCTAAAGGTAGCGTGTGGCAATATACATTAACTCTAGGCTACCCTAGAGTTACTGTATATGCCGGTAACTCTAGGTTGCCCAAGCCTGCATCATAGTGGTGCGTTATCGTCTACGTCATCGTAAACAGACACATGAACGCATCAATACAAATGAACGTTTAAACTATCGCTAATGACGTCATTATTTTGTATCGCTAGTACAACACACTAAACCCTTTTTTTTTTCGCTCTCTGACGTTGTCCCCGCCCGGTTGCATGTTTAACGCACCAGGTGGCAAACCTATCTTGCGAAGCGTGTCGCACGCACAGCGTCGGCGCACGTTTAGTCTACGGGGATTTTGGGTATGACCGTGAAAGCTGGGTGTGTCGCCGCTTCATTTGAGTAATGCGCGCTGCCCCGTAGCCAAGTGTGCGCAATCTTCACGCGGTGCACGTTTGGGCCCCGCCTCGTCGCTCATGGCGCGACATTGATTCGCGGTTCGTTCCCAGAACCGCGGCTCCCCCGTGAGAAGTTAAATACTCGTGTCGTGACCTTCAGAGATATACGTCGACGACGCGAGTGGTAGATTCGCTTAGCGTTATTTAGAGGAAAAACCGATTCGTTGCTAAGCGGTGGAGTGAGGGACTATGGGTAATTTGACAAAAAAAAAAGCGATACTGTGTATGGCAGGAGGGCGGCACTGCTTGTATACCATAGCAATTCGTTTCCCCATTTTCAGATGTGGCAGCTTCATTACCATAATTGCAAAGACGGGTCCACATGGAGTGGCTTCATTACGGTGATATATGTCCATGTTACGCGAGGGACGTAGTTATGAATGCCATATTTGAACTCGTCCATGTAATTCAGTGCGATCGATTTCACCAGGAGTGACGCTATAGGCAATCGTCCTCTGTTTAATTTAGCAGCCCATCTCTCTCGGGGTTACTTAACCCTAATTTCATTCGTGAGACCACTGAAATACGTTACAGGAAATACCTTCAGTAGCCATGCCAGGGGACGTAGTGATGAGATGGATCATTCAAATGTACTGATTTTGCGTTGGCGGATGCGCTGAAAACGCCCTTTATAATTCAGTTGACCTTGACATAGTATAGTCAGTGTCTGTGGCCTCCGAAGCAGAGGACATGCATGATCAGTGAGGAGTTATTAAAACGGACGGCAGTACCTGCAGCAGGTGCACAGGACTGAGCTTGTTAGGGCATAATTGAGTGGATAAGTGTTTGCGGGTTACTTATCGCTACCTAGTAATATTCTGTCGTGGAATACCTAATGGTCAACCTTGACTGAAGGAGTTGTACGGGCGCTGCAGCAGATGGCTCAGCAGCCCGCTTAACAGAGTACAATGTTCACAGCCAGCCGGTCTAAGAATTGGCTAACTTAACTGCGGACATATCTACTAGCGCGAAAAACACACAAAAGACGAGGTAAAGACGGCAGACAGGACGCAGCGCTGCGTCCTGTCTGCCGTCTTTACATCGTCCTTTGTGTGTTTTTCGCGCTAGTAGATATGTCCGCAGTTAATACGCACCAACTAGTCCAACTCGCTTCTCTAATATGGCTAACTTCCCTGTCTTTCCGCTTCTTTCTTCCGAATTCCTTCCTTCCCTTGCCCATGCTACAAATCCGGACGCATTTCATGTGCTTTTTAGAGTGAATGCACTTTTTTTAGGAAATACAATATACAATTTATGGTGATTTTTTCATCATAAGGCTTCCTTGCTTTCTTTATTTTAAATACCCATAAGCAACCTTTTATCTTTAATGCGTTTACTATACGCTCAGTAGATTGGCTTATAGCAGCCACATAGGTACTGCGACTTACGTACTGCATATTAAAAGCTGCTCTAGGCAGCTGGACTGGGTCCCTGAATACCCTTACATTGCCAGCATACAATGTTTACAGCACGAATATGCACATCAGATTATAACATGCACGAATAATATTGTAAGAGGAGGGGTAACATCAAGTAATAAGCACGGCTTTTAAGGTAGGACAGTAGCCAAAAAGTGTATCCGATATGGCATAAACCTAAGGACTCAATGAGCACTGAATACAAGCTATAGTGCACTTACGAGAGCTATATCCACCATCGACTGTCGAATCACGTGGGCATTCGATCTACACAAAACACGAGGGCACGTGGACGCGAACTTTCTTTCGCATCGACTCAAAACACGATCGCGTGCAACGATGTCGTGACAACGTGCGGAAGCGAAGACATGCTCGGAAGCAGACGAACGTACGAAAGTGCAAGGCCGTGTATACCGTCGACATGTCACTTCTGTTGCAAAAATGCACAGAGCGTGGCGTATCTTTTTCGTTGATCAGCCGGCCATGACCGCTCGTATGCCGTGCCTCGAGAATTTCCGCGTCTTACGTGAGCTGACTGGGACATGAAACTCGTGTTGCAATCTTGGACGAGCTTTGCGAACTCGCGAAGGCAAACGATTTGCGAGTATGGGAAGGGGAGGGGAGAGGGGGTTATATGCGTTCGTAAACCACTTCGATGCACCATGGTATTCCACCGAACATCTCCCTGTCGTGCCTCAGGTCCTGTTTTGGAAGAGCTCCGGCACGTGAGGTAGTTTTCAACAGTTGCGAACAGTTTTGTTATCGATGCCTCGGTGCGATATCGACGCGAGGTACGGAAGTCCTGCGATGCACGGAAAATATCGCACGACGAAGGTCTGCAAGCCGCAACTCGTTATTTATGTGAAGTTCGTTTCTTTCTGCTTCGTACATAACTTTACAAAACTATCGAGCTTTCTTTTATTTGCGATAACGATTATGCAGATGTTCGAAACACCAATGCGTAAGAAATAATAATGAAGTAATCAACCAATTTTACTGCACGAAAAAATAATTTGTACCTGTGTGACGCATACATACGATGTTACTGTAGACGACAGGGGGGGGGGGGGAGAAAGAGAACAAGAGAATTAAACGTTTATTGATATAATCAGTGAAAAAGCTTGCCTCTTTCTTCAGCTTAGGCGAATTACCTCTTCAGTGCAGATGGCCATTGGCCTTTGCTGTACTCCTGCCTGGTTCACAAGCTGGTGCTAGAATACGGAAACATAAAAACAACACGAAATATTCAGTAAACACAACGCCACAACGCCATGCGTCATTGAAGACTCCCGCAGATACTTCAGTGACACATCCATAATGTATCCCTGTGTCGCTAAGAGATTGACTCATTAGAACTTGAAACATCAAGCCGGAAACCACTGTGGCTTTTTATTCTGTGTTTTTAACACCAAGCCAAAGGCAACCATAGCTAATTTACCTATTTTCCTTTTCTCTATCCCCAAGTGTTGTGGCTCTCCACTTGCCTTTGAAACATTCCGCACCAACCAGCCCAACAAGAAATCCTTACACGACCTCAGTTCACGTTTTACTGCCATAATGTACGCCGGTCGTTCCATGCAATTCACTGAAAACATTACTCACTTGTTACGCACTGCTCTGAAATATAAACCATGACTCGGAAAACTTTCACGCATAGAAAGCGATCAAATGAATCCGACAGCCAATTAGGCCAAGGAAAGCATCGGAGACATTAATTATTGTATTTAACTGTAGTGAAGTAATTACGTCGTAAATGGAAATGAAATAAAATGAACGAAAAATCACCCTTTCCGTCGGTGAGATCCGAACCCACAACCTTCGAATTTTGTTGTGTCTAACAAAGGAACGAGCATCTCGAAAGAAAAAAAAAAATCTCATTCTTTCACGCATAGAAAACGAGATAAGTAACTGTGCTGGAGCATCGTGCCTCGTGTCCAAAAGGCAGCGGACCTAACAGTAAAAAATGTATACTGCAAGCTGTACGGTAACGTTTCTTCTCTCTTTCTCGAACTCGCAGCGGCCGCCCTAGCCAACGGCCGTGGCCCATCGAACTGCGAGTCCAAGCTGCACAACTGCACCGACTTGGTCAAGCCTTTCCTGAACGACCTGCGGTACATGTTCCCCACCACCATCGAGGACGTGGACGACATGTGCAAGTCAGTATCACGCGGGTTCTGTCACTTGCTTGTTGACATAATGGGAGTCCACATGAACAAAAACATTGTGTGGAGATTCGACAACATGGCCCATATTCGAAAAAACGTCTGACGCTAAAAATTTTCTGTAAGAGAATATTTAGCCAATCACGATGCGAGACTTATCATTAACGAAGCCGGCTGACCAATTGGGAAACGCACTTACGGAAAAGAAGTTTTGTGGATTCGACCCCAGGTCTGCTCATCTCTTGCTTCTACTCACGGTGGACGGGGTGGGCGGCGGTGGAAATGCCGCCCACCGCTCTGCTTCACCGCCCACCGCTCTGGATCGCTACCCAACACTATGGTTCACCGCCCACCACTCCGACTGACCCCTTCGAAATGCGTGCCTGAGAAACCAATAAATTGCAACTGTGCGCTCGCATCGCCAGTGAGACGTGCCTCCCGCCACCTGGTTATGTAAAAAGGAGTCTGAGGAGGCGACCTTGTGGCTTCGAAGATCCCCAACTCCTGCGCCAGAGCTAGCACACAAGCGCCCTTGCTTCCGTTTTCTATGTGCGTCATAGCTGCCAGAAATGAGCGACAAGAAACACACAAATGAAATGTGGGTGTCTGTCGAAACGAAATTATTAAACTTAATATCACCCCCCCCCCCCCCCACCCAATCCGTCGAAATGTCCACCCCTAAAATTTTCTGGGAGGAACCCTGGTTCATCAGCAGATCTCATACCCACCGCGTTAGCTTAGCTAGGGTCCCGCGCTGTCATAGGCTCCAGGTCGCAGGTTTGATTTCCGGCCTCGGCGGCCGCATTTCGATGAGGGCGAAATGCAAGAACGCATGTGCGCTCAGATAGGTGCGCGTTAGAGAACTCCACGTGGTCAGTATTAATATGGAGTCTACAGCTATGGCATGCCTCATAATCATACCGTGGCTTTGGCAGGAAAACCCCCATAAGCTATCAGCTCATGCAAACACGTTAGGTTGCTAAATACAGGCGAAAACGCCGTGAGGAAGGAAGGAACAGGAGAGAAAGGAAAGGAAGGGATGTTAACCAGTCTATAAGTACCGGTGTGCTACCTTACACTGGAGGAAGGGACGGGGAATTTTAAAGGTAGAGGTAGAGAGAAATGGGGAGCGAGGGGAAGTACACACGCACAAAGTCACACTCCTCACAATCACAATATCGTAATTAGTCTATAACCGCCGGTGCAAGTCTGTTGACTTCAAGAATTTTGGCACTGCCTTTGTACCCTTCTCCCGCGAGGACCTCTCAGGAAGACATTCCAAAATTATGTCTGCCGTCATCGGTTTGTGATCTATGCGAGCTAGAGCGACCGCTAGTGATTTTCTCTGCACATTGTAGAGAGGACAGTCGCTGAAGATATGCTGTAAGGTCTTCTCGCTACCACAGCTGTCACAAAAATTCTGTTTTCCTCTACCGTGCCTAGTTGCCACTCACGTAGAAAGCTGCAGGAGACGTAGCAACTTTGGCATGATTCGCATGATTTACAGTGCCGGTTACCGTATAAAAGAGGTACACGAAAGAAAAAGCATCCAGGGCACTTAAGTCGTAAACTCTGGAGTAGAAACACCAGAGTTTACGACTCTGAAATGCAGTGCACGCCTGTCCCCTAACTTTCAGTGTTGAGCTATCCAAAGCGAGGTATAAGCAGGAACTTCAATTCTGTATAGCGCAGTTTTCCAAGTTTCGCTAAACTGCCGATTAAAAAAAAAAGAAAAGGAAGAAGAAAAAAAGAAACGCGCCGAAATTTTGTTCTGAAGTGGTGAGGTCGGTCACACTCCGCTTATACGTAGTCCTTGAGGAAAAAGTGTCTGCATGCGCGCGACTTTTCCGAGGCCACCAAAAAACGCGTATACGCGCGGGTGTGTGTTGTGGTTGCTGTCATTCGCTCGTGACCACATTGGTCAAGCCCTGATTCACGTAGTACCACGCGACGCGCGCTTACGGGGAAGTCTGTGCATGCCTTCCTAGAGACCAGCCAGGCGGAGACAGTCTGAGATTGGGCCTTTTGATAACCGACCTCACCCAAATTTCATGAGTGTGTTTCCACTGCTGCGCTATACATACATGCGCAGTCGACATCGGCGAGGTTTCCTTGCCCGGTACTACCGGGCTTGTGTAGGCGGGTTTCGAAACGACGCTGCTCTCCTTGACAGGAAGTGACGGCCGGACCAATGTGGTTGTGGTCCTAGTACGTGACCTCCTCCAGTGATCCACATTTCGGTGAAGCGGAAATGCGGACACAATTGACATGCTCGCGGTGAAGTAATTGCTCCTCTCCAGGTTAATGTATTCGCACTGACGTCAAGCCTTCCGTTAACATGTCCGATATTCGGACCAACCTAGGAGCTTGATTTGTTAGCTAGCTCGTTGTTTCCTGTATTCTGGCGGTGAAGTTTCCTGACTTTCTACTGTGCTAACGTTGCTGAACAACAACTTAATCTGCGAGTCAAGTTCAGTCATTTGGAGAACTATTATTTTGCTATTACAAATGTACTTGGTGTGGAGTCATGCACCATTGAAATGAGATATACGTAGACAGTCATACGGAATATTCTTGCAGATGATAACCTAAATTAACTTACTCATGTGTAGGCTTCATGAGCTTTATGTGGTTTGTGTCCTTGGTATCAGGGTTACTTAAAAAATGGCGTTAGTGCATGCATTCGATTTCAGGCCGCAAGAGCGGCATTCAGATGGGGATGCGTCCTCGACTACGGCGTGCCTCACAATCACATCGTGGTTTTGACACGTAAAATTTCTTCATTTATAACTTTTTATCATGTGTATGTTTATCAGGATGTTGCTAGCTGGAACTTAATTGTGTATGTTGTTTCGCTTTAAAATAAGTAGATAGGAAGACAGCGCAGCGTGAAAGCAGTGTTGTCACGTGTCCCTTTCCATCCTAGAGGAAGAAAAAAAAAAAAAAACAGGATGTGGAGCCGCTTTGTGTACTGCATTCGCCGCTACGTGACCGACTGCGCCACCGAGGACCAGAGGTCAAAGTTCAACAACGCCGTAGGAGATTCCATCGACACCGTGCACGCCATATGCAGCTCCGAGCGGTACCAGAAAGGTGAGAAAACGAGCATTCCTTCCTTTCTTTTATTTGAATTCAAAACACGCATTAGAAACATCTGCTCGAGGTCCCACGCTATCTCGCCAGGTACCGCAACGTTTACAAATCATCGCTAGCTTCTCAGTTCACCTTACAGACACACAAAAACATGGCTGATCTACCTTTTATAGGAATCGGTATAACACGAAAGTGAAACGTGTGTTCACAGACGTAGTTGAGCGTTTATTGTGAATGGCTTCGACACAAGGGCGAAGGAATGAATGATATAGCAACAAATTGTAATGTCACGCGAATAACGGCAAGCAGCTCGAAACTTGCAACGCGCTCTAAAGCAGAAAGGACGCACGAAAGCAACATACGCAGGACGAGCGCGAACTAACAACTGTCACAATTGTTACTTCTTTGTGTGTGAGCAGCGCGCTCCTTTCGGAAACGCGGCCGCTGCAGCGAGCGAAGTGACCTTCGTGCTCTCTGTAACGTCAACTTAAACTTGCGGTGAAAGCACAAGACGTACAAACCACCCCCATCACGATATAAGCACGCGCGCACGAGAGACACCCCCTGTAGAGGCGCGCTCGCCTCACAACGCGCGGGGCGACGACCTTTCATGAGCGCTCTCCGCGCCCTTCGCGCCATATCGCTAGTGGTAACAAGAACACGCTGAAGCCACCGAGCTCTGAGTACCGCCAACGGTACATGGTGTATATAAATAGCTCGCCGTTAGTAAGCTGAATAATCTACGCTCTGCGGCCGAGTGGTTCCACGCGTTGCGGAGCGAGGGGTCGTAGGTTCGACTCTCGGCGACAAACTTTTTCTTCTAGTTTTTTTTTTTCTTTGCCATCTGTCAATGTATATTTTACAACGTCATATCCGTGACGTAAATACGTCAGTGTGGCCGTGGTGGAACGTGGCAATAAACACTTTCGTGTTAAAAAACACAAAGGAAAACAAATGAGAACTCGACAATAGTTCTTTTAAAAAATAGAATCGATTTATATATCTAGCGAGATCTTGACTGCATCCACTGGTGTGCTGGTTGCTTACTGATTTCTGCGCAGCTGTGCAGTAAAATGACAAATTATTCCTGAATGTTTTCAGCGCAACAAATATACACTTCCAAGACGCTCGCGATTTTTTGGCCATTGGCGCCAGGATTCCTCGTGGTTCATTCTAAAATCGTGCCTTTCACTTAATTGTCCTGCTCTAGACTCAAGTTCACGAATATTTCCATTCTCAAATGTTCCTTGCCTTTGATTGGCTACATTTGCCGGTAACTCGTCCAGCAGGATTAGGAGCGAGCGAATGTTCGATTCGCAAAGCAGGCCGGCTAGCAGTTTTGCTTCGCAAACCAGTTTTACTATTCGAAATATTCGAACACTGCGAAATCTCATAACAACTATTAAAATCAGCACAAGAACTGCACTCCTGTGCCAAATTTCGCAGGACGCGATGCACAAATAGACAAATTAGTTTCAATTGCCACATGGTTTCACTGTTCTTGTTGCTGTGCTTTCCGATCCTAACTGAAGGAACTGGCGCACAGATGTTTCGTACGAATTGCTGTTACATCCATGTTTTTAGCGGCACGAACGCCGAGTGACGCTATTGCTTCTCTTCGAAGCACTTCCGGTCGAGCCTTTACTTCCGGTTTTAAGAATATTCATAAAAACTCTTCTAAAAAATAGGAATCGATGGTTCTCGTTCAAGTTATGAGCTATATTGGATACATATGACATTGGAACATACCTTTACTTAAGGTCCATTTAACTGTCAGGATAATTAATGAAAATTTATGTATTCAGTCTATTGAACGATTGTGAGCGGCTGGTATCGTTGCGCCACATGGCGGAGCAGTTCTCGACCACGGGCTTCTTTGTACGTGGCCTCGGAGATCAGCTCCGGCAGCGCGACGATACACAAAGTTAACCAAAGGAATACATCAGGGCACACGAATGCCGGCGTGCGAGTGCCACTAATTCAAACATTAGGGTCGGCTCCAATTTTATTTCCTCAACTTTTTCGCGCTCAAAATAAAATAAAAAAATATAAAAAAGGCTTTCCTTGTCTGAAAGAATTCACGCTCGTAGCGCAGGTGCAAAACGCACAATACGACAGAACGGAGCCGGCGCCTAGGGGAAATTCCGCATTTCATGGTTAGGCACTCTTTCTTACCTATAAACTCGGGGACAGAAATGCTGCAAACCGCGCTCACCACGCGCGCCGCAGTGCTCGTGAAAAGAATCAGTCACCTGTGGACGCGGCGTCCGGCTCTGCTTGCAACCACGCACGGCGAAGCGGGTTGCGTGTATACGCGCATGCGCCGCGAACTTCCCGTCGATTACGCGTCATTGAAAGTGCTCACCGCTCCGTTGCGTCCCCGTCCGGTTCCTCCCGGAGCCATGTGATTGTATACATACAGAAATAGTATGTGCAAAACCTGCCAAAGTCCTGCCGTCGTATGATGTTTGTATTTATGTTGTACGTATTTGCTCCGTGTTTTCCAAATTTATGTCTCCTAACTTAAAGAGTGGTCCAGTAATGATTAGGTACTCTAATTTTCAAGTATATTGGAAAGCTTCTGGCCATAACCAACAAGTCGGTGTCCCGTATGCGCTGCTACACGTTTCTACTTTTATATTTGTTCTGTTCTGCAAGTTTCTTCCCACAATATGGGCCTCCTGTGAGAAACGACATGGCCTATATAGACATACTATGGCATGCCACAGCTCACAGAGGCTGGCTATCGATCATGGATTATCCGATAGGCTAACTATTGGGTACCTCGCTTGAACTTTGTTTTCCCACTTTATTCCCATCGTTTCCTAACACGATGTAACCTGCAAACCGCAAGTGGCTGAGTAATAGATGAGTAATTGATTGATTGATTTCGTTTTTTAAAAAATTGGAGCAGCTACGCGCTAGTCGTGTGAAGACTGAGGAAACGGAGGAGCTGGTTGCCTTCACCTCCTCCTTTCCCTCCTCCTTCTCCTCACTTCCCTTTCCCACCCTCTTGCTCTACTATACTATGCTCCTTTCTTGGCTCCGCGTGCCTTGGCATAGCCAGGCTGGGCTCCTCCTCGCTCAACCAGTTAATGCGGGACGGCAGCGGAGATTTGCCGAGCTTAAACAGCTACCCTGTTAAAAAAAGTCACACGGTCTGTTATGCATTCACCTAAGACGACTCGAAGGCGAAAACCATGCTCTTCGTCTTCCTTTTTCTTCGCACAGTCGCGCATTCGATTATATGAATCGACTGCTGACCCGAAAGCCGTGGGTTCGATCCCAACCGCAGCGTTCGCATTTCGATGGAGGTGAAATGCTAGAGGCCGTTTTGCTGTGCGATAACACCAGATGGTCAAAATTTCACGAGCCCTCTACTACAGCGTGCCTCATAATCATGTGGTGGAGCTGGCACGTAAAATCCCAGATATGAATATTACAGGGCCACAACAATCGGGGGAATGCATGCACGCACACAGAAAGATAAATAAACTTGCACGCGGACGTGGACATGCCCAAACATTCACGCTGACTCATTTGTACATCACATGAGCACGCGAACACGCACTGACATACATAGATACCGTGACCTGTGCTTGGGTCATTGTTGAACGCGTGTGTTCAGAAAGGAGAAGCGGGGTAGCTGTCCAAAATCTCCCGTGCCCTTTTCAAGAGATGTTTATGGGATTATGAAAGCTAAACATGCATAGGCTGTGCTGTACATGCGAAACGTGTGTTCAAGTGAGGTCATTGAAATTGTCATTCATGCTTAGAGAAAGAGAGAGATAGTACAATGACAGAAAGGCAGAGAGGTCAACCAAAATTGTAGCATCCGGTTTGCTACCCTGCATGCACTAAGGGGAGGGAGAGAGGGAAAGAAAGATGGAATGGAAAGCGCAGAGAAGAGCAGACGCACGAAAAAAAAATATTTTGCCTTCCGAATAGGCATGGAAGACAGTGCTGCTTGCAACCACTGCCGCAGCGAAGAAACCATAGAACACGTTCTTTGACGCTGTCCTCGCTACGGCGCGCACAGACTGCCGCTAGCTGCTGTGTTGGCCCGCCTTGACGATAGATCCCGTTCGGAACAGTCAGCGCTAGAATTCCGAACCCAACTGTCGTCTCACAAGAAATCGATTAAGACCTTACTGAACTTTTTGCGTGGTAGTGGCCTATTGAATAAGTTCTAAATAGTACCACTCCGCACCATTTTTTTTTTTGTTCAGACTTAAACGTATCGAGACTGCTGCAGTACAGCATCCAGGATGTCAAGCGCAGGGTTCTTTAAGACGATGTCTTCTTTACGGACTTTTACTCGGACTTGGGGTTCGTAGGATATGGATATCTGGCCACGAGCATTAGAGGTCTTTAGTAGAAAGATAAAGCAACTTTGACCATAAGTCAAAAGAAGGTTGCACACGTAGAAAAAAAAGACAAAAGAGGGGATAACGTGTCTTTCTAGACAGTGTCATTCCACTGCTCATGCATGAAGTGGAGCCGTACATAGCCTACAGCAGCTATCCCCTTAACAGGACCCCTCGAGTGTAACGATTCCCAGGGACGAACTACTTTAGGACAGGTACCTTGAGAGACGCCACGGCGCCGGCCAACCAACCAGCCACGCCCAATCAGCCGTCCGTTTATATAGGAACAGTCAGCTATGTCATGAGCTGCCAGCTCCAACGCTCGTTATACGCTGCGACTCCTCCGCCGATAGAGCCACTCGGTTTCAAAGCCGGAAGGCCAGCACTCCGGGCGAACAGTCAAGGCCCACTTTTCTGGGCTGCAGTCAACCTGGACGCATATCGACTCCACCCGGCCCGTGTATATGCATGGAACCCAGACTCCATTGGAGATTCGGGACCATTCGATTATTACACACGGACCTCCCATCGCCGTTCTCTCTAATGACCGACCATGAACGCTCCTCGGAGTGAAGAGACTGTGACAACGACTCTGGTGATAGGTATTGCAATATGTGGTGCTTATGTACCACTATGTGCCGCTATGCTTGTAAGAGCACATGCCAGCATGGGTGTGCGCAGGGTTCTCCTATAGGCGGAGGGGGGGGGGGGTGAATGTTTCACCGCAGCTCCCCTCCCCCTGCTCATCCGCTGGTTGACTCCGAGAGAACACAAGCCAAGCTTCGTCGTGGATGAAAATTACAGCATATCCACGGGTGAATGATGAAGAGCTTGGGCGAAGCTCCTGAAGCACTCATGGTTACACCGTGAAATGTTCAGTGGTTTCGCTCAGCAGTAATCAAAGCGATACGCCGCTTTGATTATTTTTCCTTTTTACTTCTTTTCTTATTTAATTTCTTTTTATTTTTTTCATTATTTTCTGTTTTTCTTTATTTTTTTACTTTTTTATCTATGGGACAGCGCCATCTAGTATATCGTCACCCAACTGCAGTTCACATGCATCTCTATGGGACAGCGCCATCTATTGCATGATACGGGAGACGCGACTGCGGGGACAAGCCGGATGGAGCGACGACCGACCAGGTGAAGCTATAAGGAGCTCCGCTCCTAAAAAAGTGAAAATGAAGCAATGACGTGCTTCTCACAACGGCCTGCCTTTGATCCCCGTCTTGCGGGGGAAATGGCGGGAAGCGAGAAGGTCCTGGAATGCAGTAGCAGGGGTCCGCGGTTGCCATTATCGTCAAAAACCGGCATGGTCACAGCCTTGCACTTTCGACAATAGCGGGACAAGGCCGATTAGGTAGAGGTATGCTCTCTAGGTGCAGGCAGACTTGGCGCACGACTTAGAGGGTTAGGGGACAGGCGGCCCCAATGTCACAACTTTTCCATTTCTCAAGTTCATATACCACCACATGGATGTACTATATACTAGTGTATTCCCATGCGATAACACGAAGTTTATGTTTAACTTCCTGCATTTTCAAAAACAACCCTCAAATTTCCAATAGTCGACATTTGCGATGTACTGACATTCGAGTACCATGTCCAATTATAAAATACCATTTCCATTTGTAAGGCATCATGGAACCGGCCGATTTTGCTGCGGCACTCGTCATAGGGCTGACGCGCTGGAGTTTTCAGTACTGTGGCGGAGCCTGGTGGCGTGCGCCGCAGTTGGTTGGGTAGTCAAAAATGGACGCCGACCGGTGAATTGCACAGTTTTCACTTGCTTTGAGCGTTTTACTTAATTTTGCGCGTAGTTTTTAGACTCAAAAAGTGCTTAAAACGTACGCAGGAACTTGTCCGCTATGCCTGCAAAGCCTGCCATGTTTGACGAGCGATCCGTGCGTCAACAAACCGTGCCGAAAGCAGGTGGACTGGGCGATGGCTCTGAGCAGCGCGCGGTCCCGAAGCGCGGTCGCCGCCGTTATTGTTGCGTGGTTAATTGCCACGATCATGAGGGTAAGGATCCTAATACGCGATTCTACCGGTTCCCCTGAAAGCCGTACGAAATGGAGCGATGGAACCGCTGGATACGTGCCGTCCGACGCGTGAAGTGAGTACGCGAGAAAAACGCGGTCTGCTACGTAACGTGCTGATTACTTTTCTTGCACGCATTCTATATAAGTTCTATATATATTCCCTGTGTGCAGTCGTGACGGCACGCCGTGGCTGCCGACTGCGAACACGATGATATGCAGCCCGCACATCGTGGGAAACGAGAAAAACGATGCCATGAGTCACCCTGCATATTATGTGCCTACGATTTTTCCGGCAGCTTACAGCCGGGCGCTGCCAGCTGACCCCTCAACTGGACTTGAGAAGTCCAGGTCCCCCTTCGAAGCGAAGCTTCGCCACACAACAAACATTGCACGCCGTCGCTCCTCGACCGCCAGCGCACGCTGACAGAATTTGACGAATTCCCTGGATGCAGATGTTGAAAATTACGACCGTGCATCGTGTAAAAGTGTGTTTGCGACTGAATGCGGCAGAAAATGGCACACGGCGCAAATGCGCTCATTCGGGCCGCCGCCGGCTAGCCTTCGTCACTGGACCTTTCTTAATTCCGTTTCATCGTGTAATGCACATCATTTTGGCTTTCTTAACAGCAATCTTTTCGTTTATGCACTGTCGCTAATCGCGCGAGCATGCCTCGTAGAACTTGCCTCGAGTTCAACGTCGTATGAGACTCGCTGCCCTTGCGAGTTGCAGCGCGCCGAAACGGTTCCTTCAATCTACTATGCACGTCGTAAACATACTTGACGTTGACGAGCTTCTTGCCTTTACGCAGATTGTTTGGCCTGAAGAACTCAGCCACGCCAGAAATTGGCCGAAATCCAGGGGCGTAGCCAGAAATTTTTTCGGGGGGGGGGGGAGGGTTCAGTCATACTTTATGTATGTTCGTGCGTGCGTTTGTATGTGCGCGTGTATATGTACGCCAGCAAAACTGAAAAATTTCGGGGGGGGGGGGGTTGAACCCCCCCCTGGCTACACCCCTGGCGCAGCACAACCGACAGCGGCGGCTCCATTGTGCATCTGAGCTTGCTGCTGCATGCGGCCGCCAGTCTGACTACTCGAAACCAACGAACTTATCGTAGGGGGCGCTCTTTAGCACCGCTTTCGCAGCGCCGCCTGGGCAGCCAGGCAGGCCTATAGAATTCTTACGCATTAAACCCAGGCGATTTGTGGCCTTTAGATAGCCCCAAACCACCTCTAATAATTTTTTTAAACACGAAACTGTTTTATGCCGGGGTCCACCAAGACTTTAGTGACGTATTTTCGTCACAGATAAGACGTCGACAAAATGGACGCTAATGGATGTGAAAGAAAAAATTGTAAGAAAAAGTTCCCCTGCCGGGTATCGAACCTGCGATCTCTTGGTCCACGACGACAAGCGCTCTGTTCACTAAGCTACCGAGGCAGATGTATGACACTCCACAAACGCGCCTTATATATCTCACACATTCTCTCTCGCGTGGTGCTCTCTATTGGTGGGGACGTGGGGCGGGGCGGGGCGGTGTCACCGTCTGGGAACGGTGAAGGGAAGTAATGCGGTATGACACTTACTAGCGCCGATAGAGAATCAAACGCCTAAACGATAATCAAACGTCTGTAGCTCCGCTGTTACGGCACCGTTTAGGAAAATTCTCGCGGCTGCGTGTTTGTCGAAGACTCGTGCACAACTCGACACCACAACTAAATTTCGAACTCTGGGTGGTTTAGGGACCCTTTAAAGCGCAAGCGTGGAAGCATGGACGAATTCGTTGTAGTATTTTGCATATTCGGGCTATTTGGTATATATTGCATCATTTCTCCTCATTTCTCCTCATTTCTACGAACAAGAGACTAAAAGAATAAGACGCACACCAGCGCTAAGTGTGTGTCGCTTTCTTTAGTCTCTTGTTCAAGAAGTTTTTGCGCTAAAAGAAATCATTCTGCTAATACTTTATGGCAGCGTGGACAAAAAGGAATTAAGGCACGTTCACACCGAGCACGGATCCGAAAAGCGGAGAGGCGGATCCGGAAAGCGGACGCGGATTATCCGCAAAAGCGGAAAACCCGCGGCCGCTTGGCCGGATCGCTCCCGGACCGATTATCTCCGCGCGGGAAAGTTGGCCGCTGTGGCCGCAGCCAATCAGGGCCCGAGAAGCGCGCGCGCAGTATTGTGTAGTGCTGCAAGATGGCGACACGTCCGCCGTGGATTGGTGGATTGCTCCATCCCCGCGGCGGAGCGGGCAGAAGGCAACGCGGTCGGTCTAACAGCCGCGCGGCCTCGCTGCCTCTCCGCTTTGAAAATCCGCTTGCCCGCTTGCGTGCTCCGGGTTCGGTGTTAACGTGCCTTTATAGTCGCTAGAAAGGTTAGCAGAATCAACGTCAGAAACAAAATACAGACGGGAGTGAAACAGCTTTCTTTTCACTCTCTTCCACCGCTTCTTTTTCCTAAGCCGATTTTGTGCTCTCCACATCACCATCACGCATTTCCAGTGCGCGTACAGGACAACGAGAGAGGCGTCAAACGAAAGCTTGTAATGACGATAGATGCACCCACTTAGCAACGAGCGGTGTGCATGTATACGAAACAGAAAAAAGATACCTAAAGCGACCCTAATGACTTAGGGATCTGGGAGTAACACTCACATCGGTTCTTGGTTAAACTTGGGTAAGGATGTAACGTCAACACGCCATACTTTCGCAGTCCTTCAGCCTAGCGAGTCCCACCCGTGGATTTCTGATATGTAATTGCTGTTTATACTAATTTCTACTAATTATATAACTTCAATTTTACCTTATAACGCGCCTTAATGTCCACCATATCATATGCCACCCTTGGCATAACCCATTTCATCCCTTTTATATACGCTTTTATATTTATCGGTGTTTTCAGACAACTCGCACCGGCACTAGACAGTGTGTTCTGGAACATAACAATCACTGTGACTCGGTGCTCGTCCCGCTAATAATGCGCAATTCGCGCCAGAAAGGCCGAAATTAGACCCAGATTCGCTCGCATACAAACACAATCAGATACAAACTGCGTACGCAAACACAACAGTAAGCGTCAACACGAACCTGCGTAACGTTCAGCTAGCGCATGAAAAAAAAACAGATATGACCAACGCACTTGATGCTTTCGTATTGTGTCGTGCAAAGGAAAGAGGAAAAGGAACTTAGTACAGAGGAAGCATAACACGATGAGGCCTTACGGAAGGGGGGTATATCCAAAGGGCAAAGTGAGGGGGGGGGGGGGGGGGGTTCTGCCGTTCTAATGCCGTTTCCTCTCTAAGTCTCATACAGAGCGGCGCACCATAACAGTTCGCGACGCTCGCTGATGCGATGGACGTGTTTGCCGGCCGCAAGTTGTATTGTCGCGTTACATGTATCAGATAAAAATATACAGAAAAAGAAACTGTGTCCGTGTGCCCCGCGTAAGTTTCCGCATTCAATGCTTCGACGGAGGTATGTCCCGGCCCGGCAGTGGGCTTCCGTTTTCGATAGGCTCGTTATATTCTTCTCGCTACAGTTATTTACGGCACGGCTAAATCGACAATGGGTGTTTTATAATAGACGTGTTTGGCTGGCGGGAGGGCTCCGCATGCGGCGCGCCTGAAGTCGGAAACGCATTCTACCGTGGCGCTGTATGGAATGTGACCTCGAACAATGGCGGACGCTTCTGTGTTGCCCCGGCCGTTGTTGCTTTGGAACCGTCTCTGTGTGGGTGATCGAAGCATAGATACGCGGTATGAAAAGGGTTGTTGGCTTGCGACGCGTTGTGTATAGGACCAATCTGATTTCGTTTTTTGTGACGCACGGCGCAGTAAACCTCAACGACTGCAGAAGTCACTATTTGAAACCGTTATACTGGGCTACCATTCAGTGGTGGGCATTTTCACTCCATAATTACCGGTCCTGCTTTGCGCTTTGTAGACATTTGCGACAATGTGACTTTCCAGTGCGGCGCTCTCGCTGACTGTTTTTTAAAAAATCCTTTAATTCTGCGACTAGTTCTGTTCAGTGGCTATCATATGCCACTAATCGTTCTCGTGATAGGCGCTTCATGATGCTGTTGTTTTAAATGACGCAGCTCGCCTTATCAAGTGTAAGACACAAATGATTGAAGCGTTTATATAGGCCCTGTAATAATAGCAGTAAATGGAAAGAGGAATCTATCGCCATTGTAGCACAGCGTTGGAACTCTGTCCCTTGTAGCACCAAATGTTGACACAACGTTGCCGCAACATTGAGAAAAATGCTTCAACGTTGTGGCAACATTGCGTGCTACTAGGGGTAATGGGTCGTCCTCTCGAGCGCCTTCTTATGGGCCGTCCTCTTCGCCTCTTCTTTGAGAGCACGTCCCTCGTGCTGAGAGTCCGCGCTCCGTCTTGACTGTCGCCGTTGTGGTTCGTCGCCCAGTGCCGTCAATAAACGCCTTTACCATTTGGTGGAGGTGCATGATTGCATCTGATTACTCGATGCAGGAGAGATTAAAAGTGACTGTCGAACAATCTTATGCAGTTTTCTGTAACTACTCTTAGAATAAATAGCTTAATATTATTCCATCTGCATAAAAAACTACGAAGACTGCGTAAGCGAGAATCAGAAGCACAGTGTCACATTTTATATAGGAGATGCTGCTCCTGCTTGACCAGTTCCTGCTTGACACACCAGGAAGGGAATGAAACAAACACACAAGATGAGAGGACGAAATCATTATTTCGAAGAGGAGTGCACGATAATACCCAGCACCTCCACCACTTATGAGGAACCGCTTTATTCGCGTCGAGCTCGAGCTGACACACGCTGAGGATGATATATACGAGGAAGTTGAACAAATGATGATAATATGTCCAGTTGAGAAAGAAGAGTCGGTGACTGCGCTCACACTATATCATCTCTTACAAAGTTGCATTGTAATTGGTGGTGCATAACATTTAATTCCTTTATATAGCAGACAACATGATTGGATCTCTGTCAGCGTGTCGTTGTTTACTGCATTCTAAGTGGCCAAGAGGGCTAGATGAAGCAATATAACATAAAAAGCTGATAAGTATCTAGACATCTGTGAAGAGAACCTATTTTACAGAGGGGGGAAAACGAACGCGAAACATTGTTGGCACCAGTATACGGGACAACACAAGGGGATAAATTCGGCCTTGTTAGCAAGACATGAAGCGATGTTTAGCGCAAAGTAACACGAGGATGAGAAGGCAGGACCCTTCTCGTCCTGTGTTACTTTGCGCTAAACATCGCTTCATATACAGGACAAGTTATGCTGTAAACTCTCATTCACTTCAAAAGGTTGACTAATACAAATATACTATGTTGATTGCTCCCTCGCAGAGTACCTGCAGAATGCATCCTGCTTCCGCAAGGTCTCCGTCGACAACTGCGGCGTCTTCTACACAGCCATGGTGGACCAGGTCACCAACCCGGCATCCAGGCACGACCACATATGCTGGTGCGTAAGACCCTTGATTAGCGCACCCGTGTAGTAACGTTCTGCCTAGTCAGCAAATGATACGAGGTGCATTTCAGTTGTTTATCACTACAAGCTCATGGGCTGGCCAGCGGTCCAGTTGTTAACGGTAACACAACTATCAAATAACCTACCAAATGGACTCCACGCAGTTTCTGTAATTGCAGTTTCACGCAGTTTGTACTTTGTTTATAGATGAGAGCGCATTCGACATTCGATTCGATCTGGTATTTGGTTTGATATCCGAAGGTTGCTCTTCTCGAATGTTAGTGTGCGGCTCGATTGAGAAATTTTGTTATTTGAACACCTGTACTTAAAAGCTACGCTTCTAGAAGCCTTTGCGAAGTCGATACTGAACTTCTCACTCTCCCGTGCCATGCTTTCAAACGCAGCTCGTACAGTCAGTTCAAGAGCTGCGTCAGCGAGCCCTTGCTCAGGTTGTGCGGCAACCGGGCAAGGACCATCATGGACCACTCCATGGCCTTTCTCATCGACCGTTGCGGGAAGTCCTACTACTCGTAAGTAACGAAAAGATTTTTTTACCTTGTAAAAATTGAGAAGCAATTGCACTCCGCGAACGTTGGTGACCAGTGATGACGTATCAGCACACGACACATGCTCTGGCAGTGCCAGGCGCCACTTAGCGCAAAGTTCAGCACAGAACAGGACTGGGAGAGGGCTCTTAAAAGCTGCGAGCTCCCAGTCCAGCTGTCGGCAGTCCAACAGGCCTGCGAACGGGCGGAGGGCCACGGCCTTCCAGTACCGGCGTGGGCGCGGCCAGCAACTGCGGCGGACTCCCCTTCGGGGGTTGTCTGATCGGGGTTCTCCAGGACCAAATAAAGTTCATTTTACCTTCACAGAGGTGACACAGAATTTCAAACCTTAGCCGACCACACGCCCTGCAACTAAATCCGATATGTCTGTCGTGAACATTTTTTTTTATTGCTGTTGAGAAATTCCCTTCTGAATTTAGCGCATGTTCCTTTTGAATTCTTCCATTTCAGCAGCTTGTGTCTTTTTTACGCGACATGCGTCGTCTTGTCTTCTGTTGGGCACATACGTTGGCGTTTGCCGCGAGTGTGTTCTCTTCTTCATTTTTAGTGAACCAGTGGTGAGTAGTCGGTAGTAAAATTGATAGTTGGGCGAGTTGGTAGTAGTGGGTGTTGCCCAATCGCGAACTACAGACATTTCCGAGGGACCATTCCTCGAGGGACAATTAAATTGTTTGCATTTTAGCTACTTTGAAAAAGAAAGGGTCAGGTGATTGAATAATGCGCATGCGTGAGGGAAAAAAGTGTTGGTGACGCGCCAACGACATCAGATACAATATGGCGTCTGATTTTTTCAAACGACACTTCTTCATTGCGAAACGCTGACAGAATACTTCTTTTCTGTAGAGAGAACGGAAATACACTATGTATTTTCAAAGTTCACTTCAAAACGAACATGCTTCTCCACTGGTACGAAGTCTCTCATTCCGTTTTTGCTTCCGACACAGCGGCTATATTCCGATGTGCAACTCAGTGTTGGTTTTGAAAGCCGCTATGATGCAGTCGTAATGATACTCTACAAGGAAAAGGCGAAAAAAGGTACAGTTTGTACATTTTGAACAAGAAAACATAATAATCAGAAAGACCACAAAACACTAAGCCATCTATTTTGTGCTTTTGTATGTCTTGCCAGCGACTTCTTTCGCCCGTGTACTATAGAGAGTACAAAACGGGTATTTAGCTCCATTGAAAACCTCAGATTTTTTCTTTGGGGTGAAATTAGTTACTTTTTTGACAGCACACAAGTTGCCTGAAGCTCTGCTTAACGAGACAAAAATTTCTTTTAAAGTACCTGAGAGGTATTCATTTGCACCAGCATAAATTTTAAGATGTTGTGTTAGATACTTACGAAACGGCCAGTGTATAGGTTAAAAAAGAGGGCTGTTGTGCCCGAATATAAATGAAGTGCAGGCTTAAATATTGCCATGCCCACTTCTCGTCTTGTTTTGACGTACAGTTGAAACCCACGCTAACGAAATCCCGAGGGAACGAAATTCTCACCGCAACGAAGTATTTTCGGAGCACCGGCGAACGCCCATAGGAGTCAATACATTTGGTAACTCGCGACTACGAAAGATATTCATACCGCAGTCCCTCATTAACGAAATTTTTGAAACACGAGCGCGAAAATAATCTACTCTCGCAACATTAACTACAATCGAAAACTGCTGAAATGCATTCATGCTACACTTAAATTGCGCAAACTATCGCTACAGCGCACTTGAGAAGCAGCCGCCATCATTGTTTACAAAAAAACATAAAAACATAAAGCTGGCGACAATGATGATGATGATGGCTTGCCGAAACACCTGCTTGTTATTGCGTCAAATCCACTTTTCTCGTGGAGTTTCGTTCGTTGACTTGGCTCTGTGCTTGGCTTTATCGGCTTTGCTCGCACATGGCCGCGTGTGTTGAGCCATTTGTGGAGCGTTTGCTTGGTCGCTTGGTGCAACGTGAACTGTGTGTTGCGATTGCTTCGTCCGATTTCTCTGCCTGCGAAGATGCCGGTGACAGCGCAGTGCCGCCGTCACTGACCAGTGCATGAGGCGAACTTTGTGCCGTGGCACACGAGATTACCTATCGAGAGGCATGAAATTGCTGCATGGTAAGGCCTGCCAAAGCAAACTTACTGACTTTTGGAAATAAAATGTGTTTTTTTGTAAATTCCATGTCTTTTCTGCCGCATTCTCGCGCCTACGAAATTCCCGCAAGAGCGAAATTTTGTGTTTTCCCCGCCGGTTTCGTTATTGCGGGTTTCAACTGTATTCGGGTTTGACCGGCAGGGACGGTTATCAACGCTCGACGCTGTCCGCGAAGCAATGTTCGAGAAGCTTCACGATTGTAGTAGATCGTTTTGTTTAGATTGCGACCCGCACGCGAATGTTCCAGCTTTGTCTAGAGATAATGCCGCCACCAGCGATATTGCTGGAAAGTTCGATAGCGCCTGTATAAAAGCTGACGCGCTTGACCGCTTGTCAGTTGATCGACGGACGACGCCCTGTTCGCCGCTATCTTTGTACAGCGTGTATTGCTGTAGTACTAGTTCTCATTTTCCGGCCACAAGTTCGGCCAAATAAACAGTTTCATCTTGCAAACGCCGACTGCTGTCTTCGTCGACGTCACGACCACGTGACATCTGGTGGAGGTGCTGCTTCTTCCATGATACGGACGCCCCCGCGAAGCGCTGACCCAAGCCCAAGCCGCGAGGAGGACGACAGCAAAGAAAACCCGGACCGTCGAACAAGCCGCAGGCAGAAGGGACTGCAGCCAGAGCACGGGCTCCTTCCCGAACAAGCCAGGCAGCCCAAGGTCCCAACACCCACCGCAGCGACGATGACCGACCCCGTGCAGCCTGCGCCGATCCTACTCCGGCAGCCCAAGGAGCCGCCAACCTTCCGCGGGTCGTCATTCGAAGACCCGGACACCTGGCTCGAGACTTTCGAAAGGGTCTCAACATTTAACAACTGGGACTCCGAGGACAAGCTGCGTCACGTTTACTTTTACCTTGAAGACGCAGCAAGGACCTGGTTCGAGAATCGGGAGTCCACTCTTCGAACTAGGGACGCCTTTCGCAGCGCTTTCCTGCAGACGTTTGCAAGCGTCGTCAGAAAAGAAAGGGCCGCAGTCTAACTTCCAAATGAAAGTGTTGCCATCTTTGGAGAGGAAATGACCAGACTGTTCCGACACGCCGACCCAGCCATGCCCGAGGACAAGAAAGTCCGCCTGCTCATGCGAGGGGTAAAACAAGAGCTCTTCGCTGGGCTAATGCGGAACCCACCGTCGACAGTCCAAGAATTCATCTCAGAGGCGACGACGATTGAGAAGACGTTGGAAATGCGCAACCGGCAGTATTATCGCCAATCGATTCAAGACAACCCAGCTGTTCATGCTATCGGCTCCGACGACCTGCGCGAAACGATCCGAGCGATCGTGCGGGAAGAACTACGCAAGCTCTTACCCTCACCGCAGCCTGAAGTTTCGTCGATCGCTGACATCGTCCGAGAGGAAATCCAGCAGTCTCTGGGCACCCCCGAGTCAGCGCAGCCGCAGCTGCAAGCAGTGACCTATGCTGCTGCAGCCCGACGCAACGCCCCCCCTCCTCGCCCAAGTCAAGACGCCGCGCCGCCCCAGCAGTTCCACCGCCACGCACCACCACCGCCGCCACCGACGTCATACCGCCCACCAGCCGGCCAACGATCCACGCCGAGGAAGACCGACGTTTGGCGCGCCCCCGACCACCGCCCACTCTGCTACCATTGCGGAGAAGCTGGCCACACTTACCGCCGCTGCCAGTACCGACAGATGGGACTGCGTGGTTTCGCCATCGACGCGCCGCGTCCACAGCGAGGGGAAAGACCACGTGACATCGCAGACTACCTCGCGGGAACGCAATGGACGCCCCGACAACCTTCCCGTTCGCCGCCGCCAGGCCGCTACGTCTCTCCCCAACGCCGACCATACACTGGCCCAACTCGGGGCCGGTCACCTAGCCCGTATCCGGAAAACTGACAGCAACCGATGGAGGTGCGGTTGCTGTACGACGAAATACCGAAGATCCTCCGCCGCCGACGACGACGCCACGACGAGACCTTCAGGACACCACGCGAACCAGACAGAGCCCTGACGAAGAAACTTCGCGGATCGAAGTAGACCTGACGACGCAACGTGGAAGCAGCGGTACAAACCGACGTAGCCGTGACCCGACGCCACGACCTAACTGCAACGCAAGACGACGAACTAGCGACCTCGACGTTCTTATCGACGGCCACAGCGTCACAGCCCTCGTCGACACCGGAGCCGACTATTCTGTCATCAGTGGACCGTTCGCCACGAAGCTGAAGAAAGTTAGGACAGCCTGGGAAGGCCCCGAAATCCGGACAGCTGGGGGTCACCTCGTAACGCCGGAGGGAACCTGCACAGCGAGACTCACCATTAACAACCGGATTTATCCCGCGACCTTCATAGTGCTGCAGCGTTGCTCGAGAGATGTCATCCTTGGTATGGACTTCTTAGGGCTTCATGGTGCAGTCATCGACCTAAGGTCCAAGTCGATAACACTGTCCACGGAAAAGACGCTACCACCGCACACTCCGTCAAGAAAGCACGCCTTGAATGTGCTGGAAGACCAGGTCACCATTCCCCCTCGCTCAAGCGTCATGATTTCCGTCGGTCCTCGGATATCAGCAGACCTGGAAGGCGTCGTTGAAGGCGACCAGCACCACTTGATTAACCGCAAGATTTGCGTCGCAAGAGGAGTAGCCGAGCTGCGGGCAGGGAAACAACAGTTATGCTCACGAACTTCAGCAACGAGTACAAGCACGTGAGCAAAGGCACGACGGTCGCCTACATCGAAGAATTTGTAGAAGCCAGCAATGCTTTCGGCCTCACCGATTCTCCCGAGCCTACTCCGACGAATGAAGCGCCGCTACCAGCTTTCGACGTCAATCCCAGCCTTCAGAAGCACAAACAAGAACAGCTCAAAACCCTGCTCTTGCAATACAAGGTTCTTCGACGCCTCGGCGCCCTTGACTACGAGGTCATCCCGGACGGCATTACGAACTCCCAGCGACGCCGCGCACGACCTGAAGTCGTCCATGTCGTGCGTCTTAAGCCGTTTTTTGCGCGTTAGCGAACCTGGGGACTCTATTTTTTTTCTTTTTTTTTTGCTTTGTTATTGTAATTTATTTGTGTATGCACTTGTTCCTTTTTTTTCCCTCCTATGTTCTTTCACAAGCATCGGGACGATGCTTTTTCATAGGGGGGCAATGCCACGCCCACTTCTCGTCTTGTTTTGACGTATTCGGGTTTGACCGGCAGGGACGGTTATCAACGCTCGACGCTGTCCGCGAAGCAATGTTCGAGAAGCTTCACGATTGTAGTAGATCGTTTTGTTAAGATTGCGACCCGCACGCGAATGTTCCAGCTTTGTCTAGAGATAATGCCGCCACCAGCGATATTGCTGGAAAGTTCGATAGCGCCTGTATAAAAGCCGACGCGCTTGACCGCTTGTCAGTTGATCGACGGACGACGCCCTGTTCGCCGCTATCTTTGTACAGCGTGTATTGCTGTAGTACTAGTTCTCATTTTCCGGCCACAAGTTCGGCCAAATAAACAGTTTCATCTTGCAAACGCCGACTGCTGTCTTCGTCGACGTCACGACCACGTGACATCTGGCTGGTGGAGGTGCGGGGTAGGCAGTCAGCGTCGGAGTGTTTTCTTCCGGACTTGTAAACGACGGTTATGTCAAATTCTTGAAGTCGTAGGCTCCATCGTGCGAGGCGACCTGAAGGGTCCTTCAAGTTAGCTAGCCAACACAAGAAGTGGTGGTCGCTCACAACTTTGAAGGGCCGGCCGTAGAGGTAGGGGCGAAACTTCGATGTAGCCCAGATGATGGCCAGGCACTCCTTTTCTGTTGTGGAGTAGTTGATTTCTGCCTTTGATAGCGACCGGCTAGCATAACTGATGACCCTTTCGAATCCGTCGGTCTTTTGCACAAGGACGGCGCCGAGCCCTACGCTGCTTGCGTCGGTGTGGATTTCCGTATCGGCGTATTCGTCGAAATGCGCAAGTATGAGAGGCGTCTGCAGGCGCGTTTCAATTCTTGAAATGCTTGGACTTGCGACGTTTCCCACCTGAATTCGACATCGGCCTTCGTGAGTTGCGCCAGTGGCTCGGCGATCCGTGAAAATTCCTTGGCGAAACGTCTGTAATAGGCGCACAAGCCGAGAAAACGGCGTACGGCCTTCTTGTCGGTGGGCGTCGGGAAGTCAGCGATGGCAGCTGTTTTCCGCAGGTCCGGGCGAACACCATCCTTGCTGATCACGTGACCTAAGAACAAGAGCTCCTCGTACGCGAAGCGGCACTTTTCAGGCTTCAAGGTGAGTCCGGAGGTCTTGATTGCTTGAAGTACAACTTCAAGGCGGCGAAGGTGTTCGTCGAAGTTTGAGGAAAACACAACGACGTCGTCCAAGTACACGAGGCACGTCTGCCACTTCAAGCCGGCCAGTACTGTATCCATAACCCGTTGAAAAGTCGCAGGTGCCGAGCAAAGACCAAATGGCATGACCTTGAACTCGAACATGCCGTCTGGTGTTATAAAAGCAGTCTTTTCTCGGTCTCTCTCGTCGACTTCTATTTGCCAGTAACCGGTCTTGAGGTCCATCGACGAAAAGTACTTTGCGTTGTGTAATCGATCCAAGGTGTCGTCTATCCGGGGAAGGAAATACACGTCCTTCCTCATGACTTTGTTCAGGCGACGATAATCGACGTAAAAACGTAGAGTCCCATCCTTCTTCTTCACTAGCACCACCGGGGATGCCCACGGACTCTTCGACGGCTGGATGATGTCGTCGCGTAGCATTTCATCGACCTGTTTCTTCACGGCCTCCCGTTCTCGCGTCGAAACTCTGTACGGGCTCTGACTGAGTGGTCTGCCGAATTCTTGACGACGACGAAAAGCAGTCCAGATGTCACGTGGTCGTGACGTCGACGAAGACAGCAGTCGGCGTTTGCAAGATGAAACAGTTTATTTGGCCGAACTTGTGGCCGGAAAATGAGAACTAGTACTACAGCAATACACGCTGTACAAAGATAGCGGCGAACAGGGCGTCGTCCGTCGATCAACTGACAAGCGGTCAAGTGCGTCGGCTTTTATACAGGCGCTATCGAACTTTCCAGCAATATCGCTGGTGGCGGCATTATCTCTAGACAAAGCTGGAACATTCGCGTGCGGGTCGCAATCTTAACAAAACGATCTACTACAATCGTGAAGCTTCTCGAACATTGCTTCGCGGACAGCGTCGAGCGTTGATAACCGTCCCTGCCGGTCAAACCCGAATACGTCAAAACAAGACGAGAAGTGGGCGTGGCAATATAGTGTAATGATGTTTATTTGCTTGAGTTCTGGACAGCACCAGGGCTGACTGTAAAAGCAAGGTACAGGTTTGGAAAACGAGTGGCGATCCCAAGTCAATATCTGGTAATGACGGCCCACTAGCGTTCTTCTTTGCTTGTTAGAATACTTAATTAAGTGAGGTCAAAGAAATGACATCAGTATAAGTTTGCTGTGGTTGTCTTCACAACATCTTTTTTTACGATAGGCACTTACCGGGTGACCTACAGACAATAGCTATGTGTTGGTATTCATGCGAGTCTATCTATCTATCTATCTATCTATCTATCTATCTATCTATCTATCTATCTATCTATCTATCTATCTATCTATCTATCTATCTATCTATCTATCTATCTATCTATCTATCTATCTATCTATCTGTCTGTCTGTCTGTCTGTCTGTCTGTCTGTCTGTCTGTCTGTCTGTCTGTCTGTCTGTCTGTCTGTCTGTCTGTCTGTCTGTCTGTCTGTCTTAGAGTGCGCATTTATGTGTGCCTTTTTAAAGAAAACCGTCGCGGTGAAGACGTCTGGAACCTCTCATGTTTTCACGTCGCGCGCAGGTTATCCTACAAGTGCCCCCGGGCTCGGGCCCTGCCGCTTGCGAGTAACGAGGCCTCGCCGAGTCCCGATCGTCTCGTCCTCGGCGTCTACAGTAGGTTCTGGCCCGGGCACGAGCACGCGTCGTCCCAAGAAGTCCGTCGTCTCGATCACCACCTGGTATCCGCGCACAGCCGTCTATACCCTCAAGCCCACACCCAGCAGCCAGGTATCTCGCTACAGCGCTGCCGCGTCCGTAAGACCCAGCACGGCGCTGGCGTACGACACTTCTGTGCGTGCCACTGCTGGTGCCGGCGTTGCTAGCCAGGTCCAGATGAGTGCGACACACCCAGTCCTTGGCGTCAAGCGGCCAGCCAGGGATGTGTCGACGCAATAACAACGCTTTGCATGGCCAGTGATGATAGTCGGTTCTATAGGCACCGTGCAGTGGAGTTTTACCTCATGCAACAGCAGCGCCGGAATGCACAGCCTAGCGAGCGGAAGAAGAAAAATTGGCCTGCTTCCGGAGTACAGGCGAACGCGGCACGGGCTTCTCCCCTCTTCGGTCCGTCCATGATTGGGCGGACCATGACCGGGCACTCTGGAGACTAGGCTGACCTTGCAGACCATGATCGCAGACTATATGGTCTGCAAGACCTGCCCAGTGTTCAATGGCTGCAAGACCACCCTGTAGACAATGACGAGGCTGCTCTGAACACGCGCATCACTTTTACAAGACTTTCGGAAGGACCAGAGCCGAACTAGAGGGAGGACGCGCGCGCTTCGTATGCTTCTTGCCTCTAGCAGCTGATGTCGGCGACACTGGGCACTTCAGTGAGAGTTACATGGCGCCCTCCGGTCAGTGCTCGGTGCTCATCGGCCTGCTTACGAAGTGTAATGGTAAAAACAAATAAATGGAAAGTCAACGGGACTTATCGACAGAGATTAGCCCCGTATAGGTAGTTACTCCATTCAAAAAGTGAGCTCGAGGCAAAAGCTAAATTTCGCTCGTCGTTGTCGGCCTTTGCTGAGAAAAAGATCAACTCAAAGGCTAGCAGCGAATTCATTTTTGACAGGATTTGGGCCAGGAGTGCTGCGCGTACTTCACGCGCTCCCAAGAGTGCGCCTCTGGTTACCTGCAGCTATTCCAAAATATCTTGAAGACACGAATTAAACAAAAATGGTGATTCCCTTACATACGATTATCCGGTAACTGCAGCCTCATGCATGCATGGCATGACCACGAGGCAAAGTGTTCGTTGTAGTGCAACCTACACGCTACAGCATTTTGGACACACGTGCTGCTTGTCCCGTAACGCCATTATACTGAACACATTGCGCTTTGCACACACACTGACAATGCGAAGACGGCACTGGACAGGATGTCGAAATCGCAAAGCGTAGAACGTTATTGGCGGTTAAACTGAGACGTGAATGATATAAGATGCAAGAAAAAAAATTTTTCGGTACGCTTTAAGTGTGCACGATTCTTGCTAGAGAATAATTTCAACGCTCAACTATGAGACATATACTGAGAAGCTAAGCCCAAAGAAACAGTCAATATCATGCTCAGATACCCTAAACTCGTATCGCGCTTTCTTGTGAAACTTTTATTTCTTCACTTATGTGCAGCATATGAGGACACAGACAATAACGCAGAGAAGGTAGAAAGTGAAACGCACACTTCTTTTCACCATTGTGTAGTCGGCATGACCAGGCTGAATCAGTCACATTTAGCGTTGCCTTGTGTACAGCAAAAGCATTAGGAAGCACGTTAGCTCCGATAGCGAGCTTGATATAGGTGAAAGGCTTATTTCAATCTGGGTGTATTGCCTCTTAATTCGAATCCCGTTCTTCGTGCTAATTTTTTGTTGCCTTGTTAGAAACGAATTAAAATTATGACGCGGCCTTTTGTCGTGTGGATTTTAGTGGAACATGCTCTCTACAACGGTTATGTCGAGAGCGGGAGAAAAACGAGGCGTGGTTTTCATTTAATTTTGGTTCTTCTCATGTCCCAAAAAGCAGCTTGTGAGACTGTCCTTTGTACAAAACGTAGCCTTCATGTTTGGCTCTTTGACTACGAGTTCGTTATGTAACGCAGCCAGTGCAAAGGTGCGTCACCGTCATACGGTCAAGCAATGCAGGCTTATTACAGAGACGGTCACCTCTGGACAGGCCATGGTAACGTAAACAGATATATCTCTACTGATTACACAAACCCTCCCGGCATTCAAAGCTGTGTTGAATGCGTTCCTTATTTGTTCTGGTCGACCTTCCGTGAATCGTGCTATGAGAAAAAATGTTAAGGACGAAAAGCTCGAGCCGGGAGCATGGCTTTTGGGTGAAAGCAATTAAAATGAAGAGAAACATACCAATTGTTAGGGTTATGAAAGATAAGACAAGACTGGCTACTGTGGATGATTCTGAAGCCACACTGGCACCTTCTGCTAATCACGCTTAATACGATGTGTCGCGGTAATTTTTAAAAGTATTGTAAACACGTCCTACGATAAAAATTCACGAAATCATTTCACGTGTATTCATTCACTGTTCTTGCTTCGCACCTGTAACATACACGCACAAGTCTACTTTCTTCTTGGTGTCATCGCTTTGGGAATAAAGATTCTCGGGGAGTGTCCTGCTGACTTGTTGGAGCTTGGCTGTTGAAAATGCATGCAAATTTAAACATATAGCGGATGACCAGAATAACGGCGCATTGACGCTGAGATAGCGAAGCTTGTTTTGTATATACGTTTTCTTTCGTCCGCTTGATTGGCGGCTCTATATTGGGTTATTTTAACGATGGAGAAGAAAAAAGAAAAGTTGCAGAACGTTGCCTCCTTAGGTGAGATCATGACACCTGCTCTTTATTTCTTCTATTGCTCAGACTCTCATGCAAGATTACTATTATAAACGACTGTTTCATCCTGTAATCGTTGTTTGAATAAAGTTTATTTTTCATCCGAAAGTGTGCTCCAGCATTTCATCCGTGCAGGCTAGTGTGAATTTTAAGGAGACAACAAAGGTGTTACCTCCGATCAGTTACCTTTAATGCTTAATTGATCTCTGATTATGATAACTGCATGAGGCATCACACCAGTACGGCAATCTGTGCATTCATTGGCGTGTTCTGGTGGTCTACAACGCAAATGTCTCTTCGCCTTTTGTATATTACCTGCTCATTCTTTCTCTGCAAGGCAGCGCATGTCTTCCAGGTCGGAAGCCAAAAAAAATAAAAAATAAATAAAGGAAGCTGAGAATGTATCGGCTTGCTACCTTTAGCCTTTGCGTCAAAGAATCGACATATAGAAAGCGTGCGACTATTTTGTTGTTCTTGCTGCGTGTTCGCATGCTCTTGTTCTTATGCATGAGCGAGCCTTCGATAAACTTGCATAAAGAAGAAATGAATTGTTTAGACAGTTATCTCTAGCGTAGACCAGCACGTGTGTCTGATTGACGGGTGGTGCCCCCTTTACCGAGCATGCGCAGATAATGTTATGCGCGCGTTCTTTTCAGCCACAGTGCGCCCTTTCAGTTGATAGTCGGCGTCTGTGTTGTCAGGCTGTTTTCTCTCTTGTTCCTTCTTCACGCCTTACCTTCCTTCGTGATGAATCCCAGTCAACTAGCTCAACTTTCTGTCGTGATAAACTTTCCAATTCTAGGCAATGCTTGTTTTCTGAGAAGCGTAGCTTTCTTCTTGTGTTTTTTTTTGTGTGTGTGTGAAAACACCAGAATAAGGGAATGAGATGATGATGGGTTATAAGGTGGCAGCACGTTCTCTGATGCACCCAGTTTCTCGGTAAGTACATATACGTCTTTTGCTCGCCAGTTTTTTTGCTCAGTACTCGCTCGCCACGGTGGTCTAGTGATATGGTGTTCGACTGCTGACCCGAAGATCGCGGGATCGAATCCCGGCGCCGTGGTGGCCGGATTATCGATGGAGGTGAAAATGCCTGAGGCCCGTGTACTTCGATATAGGTACACGTCAAGGAGCCGCAGGTGGTCTAAATTTCTGGAGTGCTCCACTATATGGCGTAATGATATCGTGGTTCTGGGCCGTTAAACCTCAACAATTATTATGAGTTTCCTGCTCAGTATATAATAATAATATATCGAGTTTTACCTGTCAAAACCACGATATTATTATTAGGGGCGCTGTAGTGGAGTGCTCCGGAAATATCGACCACCTGGGGTTTTTTAACGTGCATCGACATCACACAGTACATGGGCCTCTAGCATTTCGCCTCCATCGAAACGTGACCGCCGCGTCCGGGATCAAACCCGCGGCTTTTGTGTAAGCGGGCGAGCACCGTAACCACTGTACCACCAAGACGGACCCTGCTCAGCATTTGACAGGCTTGGTTTACCACATGGGAGTGAACTTGAGACACTAGGCCCTCTACCAACTTGAAAGACATATTAGTCAAATCTTATGTATTTAAATATCTAACTATCAGAATCGTCCTCACGCTGCTCTTCAGGATTCTTAGGGCTTTCGCGCGACGCTATCACAATTAACACACATGAAAATCACTTGTTAGTTGTGTTATTCGCATATGAAAATGTAGTGACGTCCCTCCCTGCTTCGTATCCTGCAGTTGCCGCTTCCCGACAACTGCAGCTTATGCAACCGAAGTCTTTTCCGGCAAACGCGTGAGGCGAACGCGACGTGCTTCGTATTGTTCGGACGCACCTTATCACCTGTCACATGGTTATGACGCTTGTCTTGTGCCCCTCTTTATTGAAACGAATTCTGGGGTGTGTCACCTGCGTGCGTAATTTTAATGGAGATAGGCACTTTTCGCTTCACTTTGCGAGATGGTTTTCTGTCGACTGTTCTGTCAACGGAGATGAAGAAATACCAGGATCCGAGTTCTACAGAGCTTGGATGTAGAATGGGACGCAGGACACAAGCTCTCAGCGTTTTCGTCAATTGAGGTATGTTAACGGGCATACTAACAGTGTGAACAACAGGTGTAAGATGCAAGTATTCAACGCAAAACTCACGCGACATTCGATGTGAAGGAAGTTTGTGTATTTCGCACGCTTCTATGCGCTTCTAACCTCAACTCGTTGTCGGCGTGATTTCGCTTGTACACGATTACTTCTGAAGAAGTGGCGTCGGTTGTTTCAAGGGGCACTAAAGGCAAATAACATTTTATGTCAAAGAGAAAGGTCAGTGCTTTAGAACGTCTAAAACTTCAATATTATACACAGCAACACTTTAGTAATCGAGAAATTAGGGTAAATGTAGGGCACGATTTGCGCCACCAGTGGGAAATTCTGGAACACCAGCTCGATGACGTAGTACTAAGGCCCCAGTTCAATTAATTAGAAGTACTCAAACTACCCCCGACAAAACAGGACATTTCACTGCAATACAAGACGGAATAAAATGATTTTTTTTTTTAAATTTCAGTATGATTCATGCAAAAAAGAACTTGACGTTACCCTTGAGAACGACCCAAGTTCCGTTTTCACTGGGATGTGCTTCGCTCAAGCCCCTTAGAGTTGCTGTATATGCTAACTTGCTAACTTTAGGTAGCAGAGTTGCGCGTCTGTCTTCCAAGCACCGGTAGCAACCATGCATTACGGGGAAGCTGACGTTCGGGCCAATTTTCATATTCCTCGACGCCGCCGCTGCAGCGAACTCTACTGACACTAGTCATCGACAATGAAGTTAATGACCGGTCTTCGACACGCCTAACATTTCTATCAGAGACATGGTAGGCATATCGCCTGCAAAAACAGAATGGGTCTTCGCCGCATCGCTGTGGTTGCTAGACAGACCTACGCGCAACTTTTCTAACTAAAGGTAAGCATATACAGTAACTCTAAAGCCCCTTGCTCAGCAGCGCCGGCTGTCGGGCAGTGCGGGCAGGGGGAATGCTACGTCAGAATGCCGTTCTCGGAGACGTGTGGTTTGAATTGCGCTGACGGTATACGGACAACTAAAACGTAATATTCTTCCAAACTAAGCATTCACTCGGTACGAAACAAGCACTACGAGATTTTCTGGAACGCCATTTCAACAATTCACGTTGACTTAATGTGTGCCTCTAGTGACCCTGTAAGCTGCACAGCGTCACCGCATACTTGAACGGAAGGACTTGAGTCGGAGAGTTACCTGCTCGGGAAGTCAAAGGTGTGCCGCAGGTCGAGCAAGCGCTTGTTATTCAGGCAGACATATCATTCAAAACATTCTGTGTAGGCTATATAAACAGCATGGCTTCCATTTGTTAATTTCGTCACCGCAATTCTGACAACACCTAACATTGGAGAAGAGCTCGCTTTGTTAAAAACGTTTCACATACAATCCACACGTGCCACAGGAAAGGGTAATTTCAAAAGGCCTTCTGAAGTGGGAATTCGTATGGGAAAGCAATGGTATGGTTATCCTCTGTAATGCCACTTTATCCTGCCCTTCGAGCGGATTTAGAGAGATTGTTCTTGCGACTGAAGCTTCACATATTTTTGGTATACTGTAACCGTGGACATGTTCATTTCGTTTTTTTTTTTACTAGTGAGTAGACATTTTTCTTACTTTCTTTGGGTGCGTAGAAGTCTTTTGTTTCGCTTTTGCGCTCTTGATTTCTCGTATTCACGCGAAGACGAAAGATCGCGTGTGTAGCAAGGGTCACACTTTCAAAAAAAATAAAATTCTTCTGCATTTATTTTTGAACCCATTTTTCTCAACCAACGAGAAAGGAAGCCATCGGATAGTTAAAACAGTCTACTTTCAGTCTATCGGTCACTAATTAGAATCCATTTACGACAGCCAAAACATTCTTATAATCACACAAAGACTTCCCTATATGAAATAGTCTAACTACAGCATCGCCAGCTATGGCTGGGCATGCTGTTTCTGCAAGTTACATTCTGTACAGTGAGGTAGGCTAGACTGAAGGTGTCAGAGGGTTGCCAGCCCGTCTGTATAAAGTGGAAAACGTTTCGCTTCTGGATAACACGAGAAGTTTTCTTCATGCCCGCGTACTACAAATGGCGCTATAAAATAACGGATAGCGGAGGGCCTGCAAAAAGCTTGCAGACCTACTACTCAGAATTTCCTGGGTGAGAAGTGTCACGTGGATATGCATGCTTGTCAGCCGTGAACTGGGCGCTGAAAAGAGGCAATCATTTATCCTAAATTTCGACTAAGAAGCACCGTCATCATCACCACTACTTCACAGTCACCACCTTTCACATGTAGAGACATATCTATTACCCGAGTTATCTACCTAAGTAACACTTCCTTGAGCTCTTTTTCATTGCGGAACACTTCGTAGCCGAGTCGCTTCAAGATTGGAGCACACGTAGCCTGAATCTCTTTCACGCGATCCCAGCTGAGCCTCTTGGTCCACCTGAACGCGGTCGCACTGGACTGCCTGAACGTCGAGTAAGGGTTTCGGAGTACCTTGGTGTCGTTGACGGCCGTGTGGGTGCCGAGAAAGTCCATCACACCGGCCGAGAAGTCCAAGCGGAGGGCGCGAAAGAGAGCCTTCGACTCCCCGACGGGCGACTTGGCGACGTCCTCGTATCGCACGCGCACCGTCGCCTCCGGCAGAAGCTCTCTGAGCTCTTCGAAGGCGTCCAGGTCTTCGTTCATTTCTCTGCAAAGGCTGCTGGCGTTCATGCACGTCGCGGATTTCCTACACCAGGACATGACGCTCCTGGAGGAGATCATCCCGCGAGGGTCGCGAACGAGGTACACGACTCTCAGGTTTCTTCTCAGCTGGAAGCGTTCAACCTCAACCACTGCAGGACCTGGACGACGCTGAGTCGGGTCACCTTGACGACCTGGACGGGTGAACGTCGACACACGTCCGCCATGAAGTGAGGGTTGAGGCACACCTTAACCTTGCGAGCGCACAGCTTCATGAGGAACGCGTTGGGCGCGTAGTGGTTCCAGCGCTTGGGCGCCACGGCCAAGTAGTCGGACATGCGAGGGAACTGGCACTGTGAGGTGGTTCGCCAGGATTTCCAGACCCCGAGGCGCCGTCAGTGAGTCGAGGCGTTCGGCGGCGCTCAGAAGGCTGAGTGGTTCGTAACTGAAGAATGTCCTGTTGCTCGTCGATGACAGGAGTCCGCCCAGAAAGGACGAACCCGATCGGAAATAAGCTAGCAGGAGAATTCTCTTCTTCTTAGCCGGATCGACGACGGCGTAGCTGTCTGGAATCCTCGGCAGCACCGTTTCGTTGGCCTTCGGCTTGTCGACTCTGGCATCCAGGACTCTCTTGGGACCCAACCTTTAGCTTGGCTGAAGTATCGTTCATTACGACCTTGTTCTGCGTTTAGTTTTATCGGCGCCTATACGTCTCGAAACATCTTGTGAATCGATGAGATGATGAGGCTCTCTGACACTTGTGTCAGCATACGTCAAGTCTGTGTGGTTTTCAAGCTGATGTTGCCCTGATGGTTTCTTGACGAGCCAGCTGCGCTCACGCGTTCCCGTCGTGTTTTCTGCAGCTAAAGTGCGCGAGCTTACTGCGCTTGACAGCATCTCCACTTTCACTGCGACGTCAGCCGATCCGCGCGGTCCGACGAAGCCTTCGGTATCTTCTTGATCGAACAAGGCGACGGGCAGCCCCACGGACACCGTATCCTGGTACGCGCGTCCTATGGCGGCACGCCCGCGGTTGCCAGGGCCACCTGACGGAGACCCTCGGTCCACGTAGATGGCGAGGTTCTGCGTGTGGTAGGATATGATGGGACTCAGTTGACCAATCAGGGCTATGCAGGAAAGGGCTACCAATGAGCCGAACGCTGCTCGTGGAAGGAGCCTCACCCACAGTCGAGGCTGCGCCGTCAGCATTCTTGCTTTTGCTCTTGCATAGCTCAGGAAACTCCAGCGTATCGCACTCAGTGTTTTGCTCTTCGGCAAGAGGGATGTAGCAATGTGCTGCGGCGATGTAAAACTACACGAAAGAGAGCCTACACGAGTGTAAAACTACACGAATGCCGAAAGAGAGCCTGGCCAGAACTGTGTGCTTTTGTTGAGGGTTTTCGCAGCCGGTGAACGTATGACGCAGTATTCAAGCTCTTCGAGAGCGCGCTCGCGCCGTTCGGAGTGAGGTACGGACACAAGAGAGGTAAACGTGTAGGCTGTAGCTTTTCGTGCATGTCTGTTACTTTTTTTGCGTTTTCTTCTTACTCTCCCAGTCGTCGCAAAAAACTGCTTTCGGTCTATAATGGCTGCCACCTCGGAACGTAACGAGAAAGAAATAAACCAGAAAGTGCGCGAACACGTGCTACACCGCACAATATGTCCTAAATGCGTGTCTCCGACCCGACCTATTCATCGGCGCGGGGCGCGCAGGTACCTTGTGCGAAAGCGCCTCGACGAAGTCGTAAAAGTTGTTTTATATACCAAAAGCTTTCGATGCGCATTCGATATGCCAGGCTGCCGCTGTCAATGCCTCTTGCGTCGACACTGCACCTGGTACGTGTGCGCGTGCGTGCGTGCGTGCGTGCGTGTGCGTGCGTGCGTGCGTGTGTGTGCGTATGAGTGTTTGTGTGTGCGTGCGTGTGTGTGTGAGTAAGTGTGTGTGTGTGTGTGTGTGCGTGCGTGCGTGGCGCCCTTTCATGCGAATACTTATTCAAGTAACCCTATCTAATTAAGTGCGAACTATGATGGACTGTCTGCAAATGTGCGAAATTCGCGTAACATAATTCCAAGGCACTCGACATTGCATGCCAAGAAGGAAAATGAACTTCTATGTTGTTTTCTGCGAGTTTGAGTAATTAATCACAATTAGCTTGTAATATCTTTTTTATTATTGTGCCGTCGGTCATCTTTCATCTTTACATAAAAAGAATGAAATAGTTGGCTCGAAATGCAATCGCAATTCGTTTGTTAGTTGCATTATTTCGAACGAAGAAAAATAATAGTTTTGACGTTCGTCCGAGAACGCGCCCCCGTCGAACGACCCGTCGAACGTAGCAGTTCCTTCGCCAAAGTAATCGGCTAAAGTCATACGCAGCACGTTGAGGTTAAGCAACGGCACACTGACTATGCAGAAGGTCCAGTTCATCCTATGCGCTATCTATCTTGCTCTATCCTGGCCTCTAATCCAAAGAACTGACAAAAACAAATTGTATCCACATATGTGGGCGCAATCCGCATACATATAGCCTCAAGGGGATATATATAACTTGCGAGGGATAATCAAGCAAGCGATCATGCAAAGCTTTGCTTATATTGTCACGTGGTTGTGACGGTGCCGAATGCAGCAGCCGAAACGGGAGTGGTAGAAGTCATTATCGCAAAAGCTTATTATTCCCAGCAAGTGAAAACACACGAAGTGAAGTCATGGCTGCTAGCGTAGTCATCGGTCGTGAGAGAGAAAGAGACTACTTTTATTCGTAGAAGGATAACTATATGTTCCTCGTATGGTGGAGGCCTTAGTGTGGAGGAGGGCCTCCGCAATCCCTCCGTACACCGGCAAAGCCGGGAGGGGGGGGGGGGGGAGGGGGGGTTGTAGTGCCCAGCTCCATTAATATTACCTATGCAAGGTCAAATGGCTTCGCTCAGTCCTTTTAAATACCTGGCTGATTACAAATTGAAGGCTACGTCTTAGCAACGTTGGCTTAGCATTGTTGACGTTAGCTACACAGAAATCAGCCACGACTTTCCAGGTTCCACCCTTAAACAATAAATACAAAAATCCGCGTCTACCAGTATTTCTGCACACAGTGCCACTCACTGGTTGCACCATTGGATTATTTGCTTCCATAAAAAACCCACGAAACAAGTGTCAAAGCCCCACGATATATGATAAGGCGTGTCCGAACGATGCGGCCAAGCGCATAGAGTTAGCGTGTGCATGCAGGGCTGGCGCATGCAAAGACATGAAATAATAGAATGAGAGAGACTCTAAGACAGAAAGAGAAAGAAAGAAAAAATTCGGCAGATCCCACGTACTGGGGGAATCGATGTTATGCGAAGCATGCGGCGGGAAGGTGACTGGCGTAATTTTTACATTGAGTGAAACTTTACGAAATGACGCTAAAGATATGTGCAAATGGTATACGCACTGTAAGGAGTCGGGTTCGGCGGGTCTCGTCACGGTAGCTGGCTCCCGCCGTCCGTCCCCATAGCTGATGATTCCCAGTGAGGAGGCGCGTTCTTTCCGGAAGGAACGTAAGTTTATTTACATGATTAAGGGATTGGAGTGAAAAGAGCGCAGAGAAATAACGTCAAAAGTCTTCGGCTTTTATAGCCCCGAGACCGTCACTGCAGAAGCACGGGCAAACCGGTGTCAGCGTCTCCCGCCAATCCGGTGACCTGTCGTCCTGGCGTCCGGCCTCCCGAAAGGAGGCAAAGAGTCACACAATACACTCGCCACGCCCCGAAGACTCGTGGGTGAGAAGGTCGGCGAGGAGTTTCAGTCCAAAGGGGAAAGGGCCGATGACCTCCGCTTCCACTGCCAGTAATACTGGGAAGAAGCGTTGAATGATGGCTGCCTCGGGTGAAGGCCCCACCTGGGTTGATGGGAGCGTCTTCAACGGCACACTCCCACGCTAACCAAAACGCACGATAAAGCGGGTGTGTCGAATTTCGGAAAACAAGCAGACCGCTCCCCCCGGCGCAGGTTAATTTTCCCTGCTGCGGTAGGGTAGAAGGCAGAGGTGGCTGGGTGAGAATCTCTCCCGCGGTGCTATCTCACGCAGAGAACAACAAGCCAAAAAGGGGTCTCCGAATTCCGACGTCCTTTTTCTGGGAAATCCATCCACGGCGACATGTCCACTCGCTCGGCGAAAGCTCCTCCAGGAAGAATCGGCGTTCCTGCCTCCGTCTGAGCGCCGATACGGGGGGGAAGACAGCATTCTGGCAGATAGCTGCACGCTCAATAGCGTCTGCCTCGATGAATTTTAAGGCCAAACGTAACA